>NW_027254745.1:0-191803 GCF_044704955.1 Pristiophorus japonicus | reverse complement strand
GGATGTTTGGACCCTGCGGCCGCCCATCCGGCGGTGATGTGAGGTCACGGTTCCAGGCTCTGTCTGTCACAATCAGTGTGCCATGTGAAAGCTCAATAGAAAATACTGCAGGAAAAACAATCCTTAACATTAAAGAACTGGGAGCAATTGGCACAGTACAACACAAGTGTGAATTAGTAACCGTTAACACACAGAGTGCCACTAAGTATTGCAAAGTGCAGTGAATTGCTCACCTTCAGTCCTGTCCCTCAATCCCAGTCCATCTCTGGGAGATTGTTACAAGATTCACCCCATCCTCTCAACACAAATATTACCGACACAATGCCAGATCATTTCGACATTGCCCACAACTCTTGTTACCTATTAGTGAAACTAAACATATGTTTTAACCAAAAAAGTATTGAATATTCCCACCCACACACATATATATCTTTATTTTTATTAATATCTATCCACCGTCTATATATCTTCTGCCTATCTAACAGACGCAGAAATAACGGAGACAGGGTGTGTTGTGCAATAAATAGAGATATATTCATTGGAGTGGGAGTTTATCCCAAAACCATCTGAGACCGGAGCGAAGTGAGACACGCTGAGCCTCGGCTGACACAAACAGACATTGTAACATTAGAAGACCATAAGAATATAAGAAATAGAAGCAGGAGTAGACCATACGGCCCCTCGAGCCTGCTCAGCCATACAATACGAAGATGGCTGATTCGATCATGGACTCAGATCCACTTCCTTGCACGCTCGCCGTAACACATTAATCCCTTATCGCATAAGAAACTGTCTATCTCTGTCTTAAATTTATTCAATTTCCCGGCATCCACAGCTCTCGGAGGCAGTGCATTCCACAGATTTACAACCTTATGAGAAAATAAGTTCCTCCTCATTCCAGTGTTAAATGGACGGTCCCTTATTCTAAGATTATGCCCCTAGTTTTAGTCTACCCTATCAGTGGAAACATCCTTTCTGCATCCACCTTTTCGATAAGATCACCTCTCATTCTTCTGAATTCCAATGAGTAGATGCCCAACCTCCTCAACCCTTCCTCGTAAGTCAAGCCCCTCATCTCCGCAATCAACCTAGTGAAAATTCTCTGGACTTCCTACAAAGGAAGTATAACCTTTCGTAAATGTGGAAAACAAAGCTGTACGCAGTTTTCTAGGTGTGGCCTCACCAATACTCTGTATAACTGTAGCAAGACCAACCTGCTTTTATACTCCATCCCCTTTGTAATAAAGGCCAAAATTCCATTGGCCTTCATGATCACTTCCGTTCCCTGCATATTAACCTTATGTGTTTCATGCACAAGTACCCCTAGGTCCCGGTGTACTGCAGCACTTTGCAATTTTTCTCCATTTAATTAAAAACTTGCTCTTTGATTTGTTCTGCCAAAGTGCATGATCTCACACTTTCTTACATTATACTCCATCTGTCAATTTTTCCCCACTCACATGGCCTGTCTGCGTCCTTTTGCATATTTTTGTGTCTTCCTTACACATTGCTTTTCCTCACATCTTTGTACTTTGTATCGTCAACAAACTTCTCTGTGTTATACTCGGTCCATTCATTCAATTTGTTAGTATAGATTGTAAATAGCTGGGGCCCCAGCACTGATCCCTGCGGCACGCCACCATTTACTGATTGCCAAACCGAGAATGAACAATTTAGCCCGACTCTCTGTTTTCTGTTAATTAGACAATCCTCTATCAATGCTAATATATTACCCCAACCCCGTGAAGGTTTATCTTGTGAAGTTATCTTTAATGTGGCACGATGTCAAATGCCTTCTGGAAGTCGAAATACACCACATTCACTGGTTCCCCTTTATCCACGTTGTTCGTGACATCCTCAAAGATTTCCACCAAATTTGGCAAACAAGACTTCCTCTCCATAAATCTATGCTGAGTCTGCCTGACCGAATTATGATTTTCCAAATATCATGCTACAGCTTCTTTAAAAATGAACTCCAACAATTTCCCAAACACAGATTTTAGGCTATCTGATGTATGGTTACCTGCTTTCTGGCAATCTCCTTTTTTTAAATAGGGGCCTTATATTTGCAGTTTTCCAATCTGCTGGGTTTTCTTGTGAAGTGCAATGATACATGACCTAGTCCAACATAAAGGGAGACCGGGTCTAGTGTAATATAAACAGAGGCAGGGCCTAGGGTAATATAAATAGCTACAGTGCCCAGTGCAATATAAATATAAAAATATAAGTACATAAGAACTAGGAGCAGGAGTAGGCCAACTGGCCGCTCGAATCTGCTCAGTCTTATAGTAAGGTCATGGCTGATCTGATCATGGAGTCAGCCCCACTTCCCTGCCCGCTCCCAATAATTTTTTATTCCCTTATCGCTCAAAGATCTGTCTCTCTCCGCCTTAAATATATTGAATGTCTAGCTTCCACAGCTCTCTGGGGCATAGAGTTCCATAGATATGCAATCCTCGCAGAGAAGAAATTCCTCCTCATTTCAGTTTTAAATATACTGCCCCTTATTCTGAGACTATGTCCCCTAGTTTCTTTCTCCCCTTTGAGTGGAAATATCCTCTCTGAATTCATCTTGTTGAGCCCCATCGTTTTCCAATCTTTCAGTAAAATCAGCTCTCATTCTTCTGAACTCCAATCTGTATAGGCCCAACCGACTCAACCTATCTTCATAAGTCAACTACCTCCCCTCCAGACTCATGCTAGTAAACCTTCTCTGGGCAGCCTCCAATGTAAGTATATCCTTCCTTAAATAGGGAGATCAAAACCTTATTGCAGTACTCTAGTACAATATCGTGTACAGTTCTGCCCACTCACTTAGCCTGTCTATATCCCTTTGCAGATTTTTTGTGTCCTCACAATTTTCTCACCCATCTTTATATCATCAGCAACCTAGGCTACATTACACTCAGTGCCTTCATCCAAATTCATGATTATAGATTGTAAATAGTTGAGGACCAAGCACCGATCCCTGCGGCACCCCACTAGTCACTGTTTGCCAACCAGAAAATGACCCAACTATCCCGACTCGCCGATCTGCTAGTTAGCCAACACTCTACCCATGCTAGTATATTAACACCAATCCTGTGAACTTTTATCTTGTGCAGTAACCTTTTATGTGGCACCTTATTGAATGCATTCTAGAAATCCAAATACACCACATTCACTGGTCACCCACTATCCACCCTGCTTGTTACATCTTCAAATAACTCCAGCAAATTTGTCAAACATGATTTCCCTTTCATTAAACCATGCTGACTCTGCTTGATGCTTTTCTTAATGTCCCGCTACTGCTTACTGAATGGAATCCAGCTTTTTTCCAATGGCTGACGTTCGGCTTATTGACCTATAGTTTCTTGCTTTTTGTCCGTCTTCTTTTTTAAATAGGGGGCGTTATATTTGCAGTTTTCCAATCTGCTGGGTCCGCCCCAGAATCCAGGGAATTTTGGTAGATTACAGCCAAAGCATCCACTATCTCTGCAGCCACTTATTTTAGGACCCTAGGATATAAGCCGTCAGGTCCAGGGGACTTGTCCGTCTTGAGTCCCATTATTTTACCGAGTACTACTTCATTAGTGATCGTGATTGTAATACGCTCCTCCCTCCCTATAGCCCCTTGATGTTCCAATATATTAATGTTTTTAATGTATTCTACCGTGAAGACAAATACAAAATATTTCTTCAACGACTTTGCCATTTCTTTGGTCTCCATTATTAATTGCCCAGTCTCATCCTCTCGGTGACCAATATTTACTTTAGCCAATCTTTTCCTTTTTATGCACCTGTAGAAACTTTTACTACCTGTTTTTATATTTCGGGCTAGTTTACTTTCATAATCTATCTTCCCTCTCTTTATGTTTCATTATTTCTTTGCTAGGTTTTTAAAGTTTCCCAATCCTCTGACCTCCCACTCGTCTTGGCCAAATTGTATGCATTTGTTTGCAATTTGATACCTTCCCTTATTTCCTTAGTTAGCCCCGGATGGTTATCCCTTCTCATGCAATGTTGCCTTCTCATTGGGATATATTTTTGTTTCGAGTTATGAAATATCTCCTTAAATGTCGGCCACGGCTCATCAGCTGTCCCATCCTTTTATTTATTTTCCCAGTCCACTTTAGCCAACTTTGCCATCATAGTGTCCTTCATTTAAACTTAGGACACTGGTTTGTGAATCGATTCTCACCGACCACCGCCCCCCCCCTTCCCCCCGCCGCAACTGAATTTGAAATTCAACCATGTTATGGTCACTCATAGATTAGTACGGCACACAGGGTGGCATTCAGCCCATAGAGTCTGTGCCAGCTCTTTCGAAGAGCAATCCCATTAATGTCAATCCCCCGCTCCTTCCCTATATCCCTGCATTTTTTCTCCTTCAAATACTTACACAATTTCCTTTTGAAGACTACTGTTGAATCTGTATCTACCACCATATCATGCAGTACACTCTAAATCCTAACCAGTGGTTGCATAGAGAATTTCGTCTACATATCGCTTCTTGTCCTTTTGTCAATCACCATCCATCTGAAACAGTTTCTGTTTATTTACTCTGTCGAATGATTGATATTTTCAAAAAAGTCTATCAAATCTTCTCTTCGACTTCTCTCCTCTAAAGAACAGAATCCCATCTTCTCCTGTCTCTTCACATTAACTGAAGTCCCTCATCCCTTGTACCATTCTATTACACATGCCCTCAACCGTGCCCCCTCCAAGGTGAGCAATCACATCTTCTCCAATCTCCACTTTAACTGAAGTCCCTCATGCAGGTACCAATCTACTGAATCACCCCTCACCCTTCTCTGCTGTATGGAGAACAGCCCCAGTCTCTCCAAGTCTGTCCGTGTAGCGAGAGCTTGCGAGCTACCGTACCGTACACACAATGGCAACAAGCTCCAGGCGGGCACTGGCCCATTCTCAACAGCGAGAATGGGGAGTGAAAACGAGAAGCTGAAAGTCGGCGATGATTTAAAACAATTTTAAAGATGTTACCCTTCTATTTTTTATTTATGAAAAGGAAAAATATCCCGACTGACCCAACGATAATTTCTACCCAGTGCCAGTTCCCCAGCCAACTCCCTCTCCGGAAAGGTCACCATTTTATTTCTCATCAGTTTGTTTTTAGGCAGGTGGATGAAATATATCCATTTGCTGTGGCTTTCTCTCTTATTTGTTAATATAAGGAATTGGGTGCAGAAAATTCAAGCTGAGGAATCCTCATCGATGGGAGCAGAAAATCTGCAAAGGGAAAATAAGAAACGGCTGAGCTGAGAGAAGGATGGAGGTAGGGAGGAGTGGAGCAAGGAAGGGGTGGTGTGATGGAGGGGTGAACATAAGAACATAAGAATTAGGAACAGGAGTAGGCCATCTAGCCCTTCGAGCCTGCTCCGCTATTCAATAAGATAATGGCTGCTCTGGCCGTGGACTCAGCTCCACTTACCCGCCCGCTCCCCATAACCCTTAATTCCCTTATTGGTTAAAAATCTATCTATCTGTGACTTGAATACATTCAATGAGCTAGCCTCAACTGCTTTCTTGGGTAGAGAATTCCACAGACTCACAACCCTCTGGGAGAAGAAATTCCTTCTCAACTCGGTTTTAAATGGGCTCCCCCTTATTTTGAGGCTGTGCCCCCTAGTTCTAGTCTCCCCGACCAGTGGAAACAACCTCTCCGCCTCTATCTTGTCTATCCCTTTCATTATTTTAAATGTTTCTAGAAGATCACCCCTCATCCTTCTGAACTCCAATTAGTAAATACCCAGTGTACTCAATCTATCATCATAACGTAATGAGGTGGAGGGATGGTCGGAGAGTGGGAGGGATGGGTGCGGGGAGGGAGAGATTGATGGAGGGAGGGATGGAGGTATGGAGGGCTGAAAATGGAAGGAGCGTGACACGGATGGTGGGAGGGAGTGATGAAGGGAGGGTGGGAAGGTGAGACGGTGGAGGGTGGGAGGGATGGAGGGAGGGAGGGATGATGGATGGGAGGGAAGGAGAGACGTGTGGTGGGAGGGAAGTATATTGGGAGGGAGTGATGGAGTATCTCCCATTTTACCCGATCAAAACTCTTCATATTCTTGAGCACCTCTGATAAGTGGCCCATAACCTGCTCGGCTCTAAGGAGAACAATCCTAGCTTCCAGCTGCCATGATGGTGCAGCTCACACAGTGTAAAACTCAAGTTCCGTGACTCCTTCTGCCTCGGGCACTTCCAGATGTTCCTTGTGGAATCGCTGTCACTTTTATATCGACCCGGTGGAAACCTCAGTGTGGGAATGACATCCCAGGCAAGATCAGAGAACTCGCCCGTGATAATAAGCGGATCGAAGTAAGACTAGGCTCAGGCCCTGAACTTCAGGCAGGATGAACTGAATGACAACACTTTAAAATGCAAGCTGTGATATGTTCAAGCCTTGGCTCAGTGGGATCACTCTCGCCTCCGACTCAGAATGTCACAGATGCTAAACCACACTCCAGAGAACTGAGCCCATAATCTATGCCGACATGACCGCTGCAAGTACTGAGGGAGTGCTGCACGGACAGAGCTGCCGTCTTTCGGGGCAAGCATTAAACTGCGGCCCCATTTTTCCACTCAGGTGGATTTAAAGGATTCATTGCACTATCTTAAACAGCTGAGGAGTTCTTCAGGGTTTCCACGGAAAACATTTGTCCCTCAAACAATTTTTGCAAAACAGATTATCTGATCATTATTTCATTGCTGTGTATGGGATCCTGCTCTGCACAAATTGGCTGCCACATTTCCTACATTACAACACTTCCAAAGTAATTAATTGGATTTAAAGCATTTGGGACATTATGAGGTCACGAAGGGCGCGATATAAATGCTAGTTTTTTCTAAATGTTAATATTTTTAAATACAAGGTGCGATATGTGAAACGCTCAGATATTACTGATGGTCACTGGTTGAACTTGTTTAGTTTCAATGGGTTAAATCTTCCACGAAATGGAGATCCAGTGGAATAGCAGCATGTTCAGAGATGTTCCACTGATTTCAGCTGCAGAACTTTCAGAACTGAATTATTCATTTTAATATTTATTTCCTTTGATATAAATCACATCTGTTCTAATTGAACAAAACTGAAGCCAACGTCACTGTTCGACATATTGCTACTTCTGTGTACCCACTGTCAATATTCTTCAAATAAGCCATTGTTGTGAGTTGAGACTAATAAATAAGTGACTCTGTTGTCATGATTTTGCTGCCATGAACACTTCGTAGGAACCATTGAGGCCTTTATGCAAATAATCACAGAAATAGATGTCCCAGATTAGAGTATTGAGCATCAGAGACACCATGAATGTTTCTTCACCAACACAGCATTGAAATAAAGATAGACAGAAATGCAAATCTCTCAACAGACTCCAGCAACAATTGTGTTTTGGTATATTTCACTAAATTTTATTAGAATAAAGGAAAGATGATACCCACGGACAGAATGGGGAAATACTCCTTCTCGTCAGCATGTACAGCAAAATCACTAATGTGATAGAGGAGGTTTATGCTTAAAGTTGTACCTGCCCTGGGAGTGTGTGATGGGACATTGCAGAGGGAGTTTTACTCTGTATCTGACATATGATGTACCTGCCCTGGGAGTGTTTGATGGGGTAGTGTTGAGGGAGTTTTTCTCTGTATCTAACCCATACTCTACCTGCCCTGGGTGTATGTGATGAGGTAGTATAGAGGGCACTTTACTCTGTACCTGACACATGCTGTACCTGGCATGAGAATGTTTGATGGTGCGGTGTAGAGAGCGCTTTACTCTGTATCTAACACATGCTGAACCTGGCCTGGAAGTTACAGAGTTTAGTGCAGTAATAACTGAGACCGGGTCCAGTGTAATATAAACAGAGAAATGGTCCAGTTTAGTAATGGAAAACGTTGGGGCTAGTGTAACATAATCCATGTCCTGGTCTAGTTTAATATAAACAGAGACAGGGTCTTGTGTAATAGGAACAAAGGCATGCCATATTGCAGTAATATCTGATATCGGGCCTAGTACAATATTAATAGTTCTAGTGCAGTAATAACTGAGATAGGGCCTCGTGCAGTAATTACTGACGCAGGGACATTTCTTTATTCGCTTCTGGCATATGGGTGTGGGTGTCGCTGGCAAGGCAAACATTGATGGTCTATTCCTAATTGGCCTTGATAAGCAAATGGTAAGCTGCCCCTTGAACCGCTGCAGTCCATGTTATGAAGGGACCTCCACATTGTTTGGTAGCGGGTTCCAAAATTTGACCCAGCGACTATGAAGGAACGGTAATAAGTTCCTAAGTCAGGATGATGTGTGATTTGGAGGGATACACGGAGGTGATGGTGTTCCCATGAGCACGCTGCCCTTGTTCTTCTTGGTGGAAGAGGTCGCAGGTGTGGAAAGGGCTGTCGAGGATATCTTGGCGAGTTGCTGCAAAGCATCTTGGGGGTTTTAATCACTGCAGACATGGTGCGCCGTTGGGGGTGGGAGGGATTATTTAATGTGGTGGATGGGGTAAAATAAACTTGAGATGGGTCTACTGTAGTGTAGTGGAGTCTTTTTGTGTCCTCGTCACACATTGCTTTTTCTCCCATCTTTGTATCATCAGAAAACCTGGCTATGTTGCTCTCGATGCATTCTTCAACGTCGGTAGATTGTACATAGAGGGGTTCCCAGCACTGATCCCTGCAGCATCCCACTAGTTACTGAATGCCAACCCGAGAATGAACCTTTGATCCTGACTCTCGGTTTTCTGTTAGTCAGCTAATCCTCTATCCATGCTAATATATCAGCCCCAACCCCGTGAATGTTTATCTTGTGCAGTAACCTTTTATGTGGCACCTTATCAAATGCCTTCTAGAAGCCCAAATACATCACAGCCACTGGTTCCGTTTTACCCACCCTGTTTGTTACCTCCTCAAAGAATTCCTGAAAATTTGTCAAACATGACTTCCCCTTCATAAATCCACGCTGACTCTGCCTGACCGAATTTTGCTTTTCCAAATATCCTGCCACTGCTTCTTTAATAATGGACTCCAACATTTTCCCAAGCGCAGATGTTAGACGAATTGGTTTATAGTTTCCTGCTTTTTGCCTGCATCCTTTTGCAAATAGGAGCATTAAATTTGTAGTTTTCCAATCAGCTAATCACCTTAACTCTGTGTCCTTTGTTCTCGATCTTCCCACCAATGGGAACAGTTTCTCTCTACCTAATCTATCTAGACCCCTTATGATTCTGAACACTTCTTTGAAATCTCATCTCTACCTTTCAGCTCTAAGGAGAAAAATTCCAACTTCTCCAGGCTATCCACATAACCGAAGTACCGTATCCTTGGAACCATAATTGTAAATCTTTTCTGAATCCTCTCTAAGGCCTCACATCCTTGCTAAAGAATTGGACACAATATTCCAGGTGAGGCTTAACCAGTGTTTTATAAACGTTCATCATAACTTCCTTTCTTTTGTACTCTATGCGTGTATTTACGAAGCCCAGCATCATGTAAGCTATTGACCATTGTCTCAACCGGCCCTGCCACCTTCAATGATTTGTGCACATATACCATCAGGTCACTGTGTTCATGCACCTCCTTTAACATTGTACACTTTAGTTTATTTTTCCTCTCCTCATTCGTCTTATCAAAGTGATTCATTTCACACTTTTCTCCGTTTCATTTGCCACGAGTGTGCCCATTCTACCAGCATGTCTGTGTCATCTTGAAGTCATCACTATCTCCTCACTGTTCACATCTACTTCCAAATTTTGTATCATCTACAAATTTCGAAATTTTACCCTGTACTCCTAAGTCTAAGTCATGAATATAAATGAAGAAACGCAGTGTTCCTAGTACCAATCGCTGCAGAATACCACAGTATTCCTTCCCCCAGTCCAACACAAAATAACTGGTCACCACTACTCTGTGGTTCCTGTCACTCCGCCAATTATGTACACCATGCTGCCACTGTTCTCTTAATTCTGTGGGTTTAAATTTTTATGGCAAGGATATTATTAAGGCACTTTATCAAACAACTTTTAGAAGTCCACCACATCAACCTTATAAACTACGACTGGGTAAATACTGCGACGGGGTCTGGTGTAGTGAAAGTAATAATGCCAGATAATTAGAGATTTATTAACCTCCTGCCAGGTACAAGTGCAGTTTCATTTTTACCATCATGGGCACTAATCATAGAAACATAGAAAATATGTGCAGGAGCAGGCAATTCGGCCCTTCGAGCCTGCAGCACCATTCAATATGATCATGGCTGATCATACAACTTCAGTACCCCACTCCTGTCTTCTCTCCATACCCCCTGATCCCTTTAGCCGTAAAGTTCACATCTAACTCCCTTTTGAATATATGCAACGAACTGGACTCAACAACTTACTGTAGTAGAGAATTCCACAGGTTCACACTTCTCTGGGTGAAGAAGTTTCTCCTCATCTCTGTCGTAAATGACTTACCCCTTATCCTTAGACTGTGACTCCTGGTTCTGGACTTCCCCAACATCAGGAACATTCTTCCAAGATCTAACCTGTCCAATCCCGTCAGAATTTCATATGCTTCTCTGAGATCCCCTCTCATTCTTCTAAATTTCAGCGAATATAAGGCTAGTCAATCCAATATTTCTGCATATGTCAGTCCTGCCATCCCGCGATTCAGTCTGGTGAACTTTGGCTGCACTCCCTCAAGGTGTATATCAGAGTTTTCTGGGTGATGCTGAGGTGATCACTAGACGATAAAGCGCAGAGACTGGCGTTTGGTTGCTCATTATCCTCGGTGTGATTTAATCCCGTTTCACACTGAATACTGCGGACAGAAATGGTCACCTTGGTAACAGAATGGCCAGAGTGACATCATTCTAAACAAGAGCACGCAAGAGAATGGGTTATCAATAAATGTTAAACCTATTAAACGACCTGCAATTGCATTTTGAATGAAGTAAAATGCTGAAAAATATTGGCTGAAGCTAATCATTTGTCTTTGTGGAGTGCACTTGCAGACATTATGAATGTGTGCAAGTGTTTTGTACACACACACACAGATACACTCACACACACACACACACACACACACACACACACACACACACACACACACATAAACACACACACACACACACATAAACACACAAACGGACAGACACACAAACACACATAAACATATACCAAACACTTTTGTGTTCTGTTTTCAGTTGTTCATTTCACAAGGTGAGAACATATTTTCCGG
The DNA here is from genome assembly GCF_044704955.1 of Pristiophorus japonicus. NCBI lineage: Eukaryota > Metazoa > Chordata > Chondrichthyes > Pristiophoridae > Pristiophorus > Pristiophorus japonicus. The sequence continues at coordinate 180,589 of NW_027254745.1, read as the reverse complement.
TCGATATTAGGACACTGTGGCCGCCCATCCGGCGGTGCTCTGAGATCACGGTTCCAGGCTCTGTCCTACATAATCAGTGGGTCACGTCAAATACTGGATGAAAAACAATCCTTAACGTTAAAGAACTTGGAGAAATAGGCACAGGACAACACAAGTGTGAATTAGTAACCTCAAACCCACAGATTTTGCCAGTAGTTCAAAGTGCAGTGAATTGCTCACCTTCCGTCCTGTCCCTCAACCCCAGTCCATTACTGGAAGATTGTTACAAGATTCACTCATCCTTTCAACACAATTATTACCGACATAATAACAGATCAATTAGAGATTACACACACGTGCTGATAGCTGTTAACAAATCTAAGCATATATTTCCAAACAAAAAAGTATTGCATCCTCACACCCACACATATATACATCTTTATTTATATTAATATCTGTCAATCCCTCTTTATATCTCCTGCCTATGTAACAGACGCATGTGCAAGTGCTGAAATAACTGAGCAGGGTCGATAGTATAAGAAATACAGACAGCGTCCAGCGCACTAATAGTTTAGACAAGATCTAATGTAATATGAAGAGAGACAGGCATTTATTATAATATATTTCAGCCTAGGTCTATGGCAGGAATAACTGATGCAGTGCCTAGTGTAATATAAACAGAGACATGGTCGAGTTTAATATAAACTGAGACGGAGGTAGGGATGGGTGCACGGAGTGAGCGATTGATGGAGGGAGCGATGGAGGAATGGAGGAGTGGAGCAAGGGAGGTGTAGTGTATTGGACGGGTGGAGTGCGGACGGAGGGAGGGAGAGGTGTGTCCAAGGAGGGAGCGATTGATGGAGGCAGGTATGGAGGGCGAGGGGGATAGAGAAATGGAGTGATGAAGGAATGGAGAGAAGGAGAGGCGGGTGGTCAGAGGGAATGATGAATTATCTCCCAATTTACCCGATCAAAACTTTTCCTGATTTTGAACACCTCTATTAAATGGCCCATAAGTTGCTCGGCTCTGAGGAGAACAGTCCCAGCTTCCAGCTGCTCTGATGGTGCAGCTCACACAATATAAATCTCTTAAGTCTGTGAGTCGTTCTGCCTGGGGCACTTCGAGATGTTCCCTGTGGAATCACTGACACTTTTATATGAACCCAATGAAAATCACAGTGTGGTAATGATATCTCAGGCAAGATGAGAGAACTCGCTCCTGATGATAAATGGAGCGGTGTAAGACTGGGCTCAGACCCTGGTCTTCAGACATGATGAGCTGAATGGCAGCATTTTAAAATACAAGCTGTGATATGTTCAAGATTCGGCTCAGTGGGATCACTCTCGCCTCTGATTCAGAAGGTCACAGATACTAAACCCCGCTCGAGAGAGCTGAGCCGATAATCGAAACCGACACGCCTGGTGCCAGTACTGTGGCAGTGCTGGATGAATAAGGTGGATGAATTAACTGTGCAAATAGATGTTAACGGATATGATATGATTGTGATTACGGAGACGTGGCTCCAGGATGATCAGGGCTGGGAACTCAACATCCATGGCTATTCAACATTCAGGAAGGAAAGAATAAAAGGAAAAGGAGCTGGGGTAGCATTGCTGGTTAAAGAGGAGATTAATGCAATAGTTCGGAAGGACATCAGCTTGGATGATGTGGAATATATATGGGTAGAGCTGCAGAACATCAAAGGGCAAAAAACGTTAGTGCGAGTTGTGTACAGACCTCCAAACAGTAGCAGTGATGTTGGGGAACGCATCAAACAGGAAATTAGGGGTGCATGCAATAAAGGTGCAGCATTTATCATGGGTGACTTTAATATGCATATAGATTGGACTAACCAAACTGGAAGTAATACGGTGGAGAAGGATTTCCTGGAGTGCATAATGGATGGTTTTCGAGAGCAATATGTCGAGGAACCAACTAGGGGGGGAGGCCATCTTAGACTGGGTCTTGTGTAATGAGAGAGGATTATTTAGCAATCTCGTTGTGCGAAGCCCCTTGGGGAAGAGTGACCATAATATGATGGAATTCTACGTTAGGATGGAGAATGAAACAGTTAATTCAGAGACCATGGTCCAGGACTTAAAGAAGGGTAACTTTGAAGGTATGAGGGTGAATTGGCTAGGATGGATTTGCGAATAATACTTAAGGGGTAGACTGTGGATGGGCAATGGCAGACATTTAGAGACCGCATGGATGAACTACAACAATTGTACATCCCTGTCTGGTGTAAAAATAAAAAAGGGAAGGTTGATGAACCGTGGCTATCAGGGAAATCAGGGATAGTATTAAAGCCAAGGAAGTGGCATACAAATTGGCCAGAAATAGCAGTGAACCTGGGGACTGGGAGAAATTTAGAACTCAGCAGAGGAGGACAAAGGATTTGATTAGGGCAGGGAAAATAGAGTACGAAAGGAAGCTTGCAGGGAACATTATGACGGACTACAAACGTTGCTATAGATATGTAAAGAGAAAAAGATTAGTAAAGACAAACGTAGGTCCCCTGCAGTCAGAATCAGGGGAGGTCATAACGGGGAACAAAGAAATGGCAGACCAATTGAATATGTACTTTGGTTCGGTATTCACTAAGGAGGACACAAACAACCTTCCGGATATAAAAGGGGTCAGAGGGTCTAGTAAGAAGGAGGAAACGAGGGAAATCCTTATTAGTCGGGAAATTGTGTTGGGGAAATTGATGGGATTGAAGGCCGATAAATCCCAGGGCCTGATGGACTGCATCCCAGAGGACCTACGACGGTGGCCTTGGAAATAGCGGATGCATTGACAGTCATTTACCAACATTCCATAGATTCTGGATCAGTTCCTATCGAGTGGAGTGTAGCCAATGTAACCCCACTTTTTAAAAAAGGAGGGAGAGAGAAAACAGGGAATTATAGACCGGTCAGCCTGACCTCAGTAGTGGGTAAAATGATGGAATAAATTATTAAGGATGTCATAGCAGCGCATTTGGAAATAGGTGACATGATAGGTCCAGGTTAGCATGGATTTATGAAAGGGAAATCATGCTTGACAAATCTTCTCGAATTTCTTGAGGATGTTTCCAGTAGAGTGGACGAGGGAGAACCAGTTGATGTGGTATATTTCGACTTTCAGAAGGCTTTCGACAAGGTCCCACACAAGAGATTAATGTGCAAAGTTAAAGCACATGGGATTGGGGGTAGTGTGCTGACATGGATTGAGAACTGGTTGTCAGACAGGAAGCAAAGAGTAGGAGTAAATGGGTACTTTTCAGAATGGCAGGCAGTGACTAGTGGGGTACCGCAAGGTTCTGTGCTGGGGTCCCAGCTGTTTACATTGTACATTAATGATTTGGACGAGGGGATTAAATGAAGTATCTCCAAATTTGCGGATGTCACTAAGTTGGGTGGCAGTGTGAGTTGCGAGGAGGATGCTATGAGACTGCAGAGGGACTTGGATAGGTTAAGTGAGTGGGCAAATACATGGCAGATGAAGTATAATATGGATAAATGTGAGGTTATCCACTTTGGTGGTAAAAACAGAGAGACAGACTATTATCTGAATGTTGACAGATTAGGAAAAGGGGAGGTGTAACGAGACCTGGGTGTCATGGTACAACAGTCATTGAAAGTTGACATGCAGGTACAGCAGGCGGTTAAGAAAGCAAATGGCATGTTGGCCTTCATAGCGAGGGGATTTGAGTACTGGGGCAGTTGCTACAGTTGTACAGGGCCTTGGTGAGGCCACACCTGGAGTATTGTGTACAGTTTTGGTCTCCTAACTTGAGGAAGGACATTCTTGCTATTGAGGGAGTGGAGCGAATGTTCACCAGACTGATTCCTGGGATGGTGGGACTGACCTATCAAGAAATAGTGGATCAACTGGGCTTGTATTCACTGGAGTTCAGATGAATGAGGGGGTGATCTCATGGAAACTTTTAAAATTCTGATGGGTTTCGACAGGTTAGATGCAGGAAGAATGTTCCCAATGTTGGAAAAGTCCAGAACCAGGGCTCACAGTCTAAGGATAAGGGGTAAGCCATTTAGGACCGAGATGAGGAGAAACTTCTTCACCCAGAGAGTGGTCAACCTGTGGAATTCTCTACCACAGAAAGTTGTTGAGGCCAATTCAGTAAATATATTCAAAAAGGAGTTAGATGTAGTCCTTACTATTAGGGGTATCAAGGAGTATGGCGAGAATGCAGGAATGGGGTACTGTAGTTGCATGTTCAGCCATGAACTCATTGAATGGTGTTGCAGGCTCGAAGGGCCGAATGGCCTACTCCTGCACCTATTTTCTATGCTTCTATCTTTCTATCTTTCTATCTTAAATGTTAAAGCTATTAAACGACCTGCAATTGCATTTTGAATGAAGTAAAATGCTGAAAAATATTGGCTGAAGCTAATCATTTGTCTTTGTGGAGTGCACTTGCAGACATTATGAATGTGTGCAAGTGTTTTGTACACACACACACACATACACTCACACACACACACACACACACACACACACACACACACACACACACACACATAAACACACACACACACACATAAACACACAAACGGACAGACACACAAACACACATAAACATATACCAAACACTTTTGTGTTCTCTTTTCAGTTGTTCATTTCACAAGGTGAGAACATATTTTCCGGTCGATATTAGGACACTGTGGCCGCCCATCCGGCGGTGCTCTGAGATCACGGTTCCAGGCTCTGTCCTACATAATCAGTGGGTCACGTCAAATACTGGATGAAAAACAATCCTTAACGTTAAAGAACTTGGAGAAATAGGCACAGGACAACACAAGTGTGAATTAGTAACCTCAAGCCCACAGATTTTGCCAGTAGTTCAAAGTGCAGTGAATTGCTCACCTTCCGTCCTGTCCCTCAATCCCAATCCATTACTGGAAGATTGTTACAAGATTCACTCATCCTTTCAACACAATTATTACCGTCATAATAACAGATCAATTAGAGATTGCACACACGTGCTGATAGCTGTTAACAAATCTAAGCATATACTTCCAAACAAAAAAGTATTGCATCCTCACACCCACACATATATACATCTTTATTTATATTAATATCTGTCAATCCCTCTTTATATCTCCTGCCTATGTAACAGACGCATGTGCAAGTGCTGAAATAACTGAGCAGGGTCGATAGTATAAGAAATACAGACAGCGTCCAGCGCACTAATAGTTTAGACAAGATCTAATGTAATATGAAGAGAGACAGGCATTTATTATAATATATTTCAGCCATGGTCTATGGCAGGAATAACTGATGCAGTGTCTAGTGTAATATAAACAGAGACATGGTCGAGTTTAATATAAACTGAGACGGAGGTAGGGATGGGTGCACGGAGTGAGCGATTGATGGAGGGAGCGATGGAGGAATGGAGGAGTGGAGCAAGGGAGGTGTAGTGTATTGGACGGGTGGAGTGCGGACGGAGGGAGGGAGAGGTGTGTCCAAGGAGGGAGCGATTGATGGAGGCAGGTATGGAGGGCGAGGGGGATAGAGAAATGGAGTGATGAAGGAATGGAGAGAAGGAGAGGCGGGTGGTCAGAGGGAATGATGAATTATCTCCCAATTTACCCGATCAAAACTTTTCCTGATTTTGAATACCTCTATTAAATGGCCCATAACTTGCTCGGTTCTGAGGAGAACAGTCCAAGCTTCCAGCTGCACGGATGGTGCAGCTCACACAATATAAATCTCTTAAGTCTGTGAGTCGTTCTGCCTGGGGCACTTCGAGATGTTCCCTGTGGAATCACTGACACTTTTATATGAACCCAGTGAAAATCACAGTGTGGTAATGATATCTCAGGCAAGATGAGAGAACTCGCTCCTGATGATAAATGGAGCGGTGTAAGACTGGGCTCAGACCCTGGACTTCAGACATGATGAGCTGAATGGCAGCATTTTAAAATACAAGCTGTGATATGTTCAAGATTCGGCTCAGTGGGATCACTCTCGCCTCTGATTCAGAAGGTCACAGATACTAAACCCCGCTCGAGAGAGCTGAGCCGATAATGGAAACCGACACGCCTGGTCCCAGTACTGTGGCAGTGCTGGATGAATAAGGTGGATGAATTAACTGTGCAAATAGATGTTAACGGATATGATATGATTGTGATTACGGAGACGTGGCTCCAGGATGATCAGGGCTGGGAGCTCAACATCCATGGCTATTCAACATTCAGGAAGGAAAGAATAAAAGGAAAAGGAGCTGGGGTAGCATTGCTGGTTAAATAGGAGATTAATTCAATAGTTAGGAAGGACATCAGCTTGGATGATGTGGAATATATATGGGTAGAGCTGCAGAACATCAAAGGGCAAAAAACGTTAGTGCGAGTTGTGTACAGACCTCCAAACAGTAGCAGTGATGTTGGGGAACGCATCAAACAGGAAATTAGGGGTGCATGCAATAAAGGTGCAGCATTTATCATGGGTGACTTTAATATGCATATAGATTGGGCTAACCAAACTGGAAGCAATACGGTGGAGAAGGATTTCCTGGAGTGCATAATGGATGGTTTTCGAGAGCAAGATGTCGAGGAACCAACTAGGGGGGGAGGCCATCTTAGACTGGGTGTTGTGTAATGAGAGAGGATTAATTAGCAATCTCGTTGTGCGAAGCCCCTTGGGGAAGAGTGACCATAATATGATGGAACTCTACGTTAGGTAGGAGAATGAAACAATTAATTCAGAGTCCATGGTCCAGGACTTAAAGAAGGGTAACTTTGAAGGTATGAGGGTGAATTGGCTAGGATGGATTTGCGAATAATACTTAAGGGGTAGACTGTAGATGGGCAATGGCAGACATTTAGAGACCGCATGGATGTACTACGACAATTGTACATCCCTGTCTGGTGTAAAAATAAAAAAGGGAAGGTTGATGAACCGTGGCTATCAGGGAAATCAGGGATAGTATTAAAGCCAAGGAAGTGGCATACAAATTGGCCAGAAATAGCAGTGAACCTGGGGACTGGGAGAAATTTAGAACTCAGCAGAGGAGGACAAAGGATTTGATTAGGGCAGGGAAAATAGAGTACGAAAGGAAGCTTGCAGGGAACATTATGACGGACTACAAACGTTGCTATAGATATGTAAAGAGAAAAAGATTAGTAAAGACAAACGTAGGTCCCCTGCAGTCAGAATCAGGGGAGGTCATAACGGGGAACAAAGAAATGGCAGACCAATTGAATATGTACTTTGGTTCGGTATTCACTAAGGAGGACACAAACAACCTTCCGGATATAAAAGGGGTCAGAGGGTCTAGTAAGAAGGAGGAAACGAGGGAAATCCTTATTAGTCGGGAAATTGTGTTGGGGAAATTGATGGGATTGAAGGCCGATAAATCCCAGGGCCTGATGGACTGCATCCCAGAGGACCTACGACGGTGGCCTTGGAAATAGCGGATGCATTGACAGTCATTTACCAACATTCCATAGATTCTGGATCAGTTCCTATCGAGTGGAGTGTAGCCAATGTAACCCCACTTTTTAAAAAAGGAGGGAGAGAGAAAACAGGGAATTATAGACCGGTCAGCCTGACCTCAGTAGTGGGTAAAATGATGGAATAAATTATTAAGGATGTCATAGCAGCGCATGTGGAAATAGGTGACATGTTAGGTCCAAGTTGGCATGGATTTATCAAAGGGAAATCATGCTTGACAAATCTTCTCGAATTTTTTGAGGATGTTTCCAGTTGAGTGGACGAGGGAGAACCAGTTGATGTGGTATATTTCGACTTTCAGAAGGCTTTCGACAAGGTCCCACACAAGAGATTAATGTGCAAAGTTAAAGCACATGGGATTGGGGGTAGTGTGCTGACATGGATTGAGAACTGGTTGTCAGACAGGAAGCAAAGAGTAGGAGTAAATGGGTACTTTTCAGAATGGCAGGCAGTGACTAGTGGGGTACCACAAGGTTCTGTGCTGGGGTCCCAGCTGTTTACATTGTACATTAATGATTTGGACGAGGGGATTAAATGAAGTATCTCCAAATTTGCGGATGTCACTAAGTTGGGTGGCAGTGTGAGTTGCGAGGAGGATGCCATGAGACTGCAGAGGGACTTGGATAGGTTCGGTGAGTGGGCAAATACATGGCAGATGAAGTATAATATGGATAAATGTGAGGTTATCCACTTTGGTGGTAAAAACAGAGAGACAGACTATTATCTGAATGTTGACAGATTAAGAAAAGGGGAGGTGTAACGAGACCTGGGTGTCATGGTACATCAGTCATTGAAGGTTGGCATGCAGGTACAGCAGGCGGTTAAGAAAGCAAATGGCATGTTGGCCTTCATAGCGAGGGGATTTCTGTACTGGGGCAGTTGCTACAGTTGTACAGGGCCTTGGTGAGGCCACACCTGGAGTATTGTGTACAGTTTTGGTCTCCTAACTTGAGGAAGGACATTCTTGCTATTGAGGGAGTGGAGCGAATGTTCACCAGACTGATACCTGGGATGGTGGGACTGACCTATCAAGAAAGAGTGGATAAACTGGGCTTGTATTCACTGGAGTTCAGATGAATGAGGGGGGGATCTCATGGAAACTTTTAAAATTGTGATGGGTTTCGACAGGTTAGATGCAGGAAGAATGTTCCCAATGTTGGAAAAGTCCAGAACCAGGGGTCACAGTCTAAGGATAAGGGGTAAGCCATTTAGGACCGAGATGAGGAGAAACTTCTTCACCCAGAGAGTGGTCAACCTGTGGAATTCTCTACCACAGAAAGTTGTTGAGGCCAATTCAGTAAATATATTCAAAAAGGTGTTAGATGTATTCCTTACTATTAGGGGTATCAAGGGGTATGGCGAGAATGCAGGAATGGGGTACTGTAGTTGCATGTTCAGCCATGAACTCATTGAATGGTGTTGCAGACTCGAAGGGCCGAATGGCCTACTCCTGCACCTATTTTCTATGCTTCTATCTTTCTATCTTAAATGTTAAAGCTATTAAATGACCTGCAATTGCATTTTGAATGAAGTAAAATGCTGAAAAATATTGGCTGAAGCTAATCATTTGTCTTTGTGGAGTGCACTTGCAGACATTATGAATGTGTGCAAGTGTTTTGTACACACACACACACATACACTCACACACACACACACACACACACACATAAACACACACACACACACATAAACACACACACACACACATAAACACACAAACGGACAGACACACAAACACACATAAACATATACCAAACACTTTTGTGTTCTCTTTTCAGTTGTTCATTTCACAAGGTGAGAACATATTTTCTGGTCGATATTAGGACACTGTGGCCGCCCATCCGGCGGTGCTCTGAGATCACGGTTCCAGGCTCTGTCCTACATAATCAGTGGGTCACGTCAAATACTGGATGAAAAACAACCCTTAACGTTAAAGAACTTGGAGAAATAGGCACAGGACAACACAAGTGTGAATTAGTAACCTCAAACCCACAGATTTTGCCAGTAGTTCAAAGTGCAGTGAATTGCTCACCTTCCGTCCTGTCCCTCAATCCCAGTCCATTACTGGAAGATTGTTACAAGATTCACTCATCCTTTCAACACAATTATTACCGTCATAATAACAGATCGATTAGAGATTGCACACACGTGCTGATAGCTGTTAACAAATCTAAGCATATACTTCCAAACAAAAAAGTATTGCATCCTCACACCCACACATATATACATCTTTATTTATATTAATATCTGTCAAACCCTCTCTATATCTCCTGCCTATGTAACAGACGCATGTGCAAGTGCTGAAATAACTGAGCAGGGTCGATAGTATAAGAAATACAGACAGCGTCCAGCGCACTAATAGTTTAGACAAGATCTAATGTAATATGAAGAGAGACAGGCATTTATATAATATATTTCAGCCATGGTCTATGGCAGGAATAACTGATGCAGTGCCTAGTGTAATATAAACAGAGACATGGTCGAGTTTAATATAAACTGAGACGGAGGTAGGGATGGGTGCACGGAGTGAGCGATTGATGGAGGGAGCGATGGAGGAATGGAGGAGTGGAGCAAGGGAGGTGTAGTGTATTGGATGGGTGGAGTGCGGACGGAGGGAGGGAGAGGTGTGTCCAAGGAGGGAGCGATTGATGGAGGCAGGTATGGAGGGCGAGGGGGATAGAGAAATGGAGTGATGAAGGAATGGAGAGAAGGAGAGGCGGGTGGTCAGAGGGAATGATGAATTATCTCCCAATTTACCCGATCAAAACTTTTCCTGATTTTGAATACCTCTATTAAATGGCCCATAACTTGCTCGGCTCTGAGGAGAACAGTCCCAGCTTCCAGATGCTCTGATTATCCAGCTCACACAATATAAATCTCTTAAGTCTGTGAGTCGTTCTGCCTGGGGCACTTCGAGATGTTCCCTGTGGAATCACTGACACTTTTATATGAACACAGTGAAAATCACAGTGTGGTAATGATATCTCAGGCAATATTAGATAACTCGCTCCTGATGATAAATGGAGCGGTGTAAGACTGGGCTCAGACCCTGGACTTCAGACATGATGAGCTGAATAGCAGCATTTTAAAATACAAGCTGTGATATGTTCAAGATTCGGCTCAGTGGGATCACTCTCGCCTCTGATTCAGAAGGTCACAGATACTAAACCCCGCTCGAGAGAGCTGAGCTGATAATCGAAACCGACACGCCTGGTCCCAGTACTGTGGCAGTGCAGGATGAATAAGGTGGATGAATTAACTGTGTGGAAATAGATGTTAACGGATATGATATGATTGTGATTACGGAGACGTGGCTCCAGGATGATCAGGGCTGGGAACTCAACATCCATGGGTATTCAACATTCAGGAAGGAAAGAATAAAAGGAAAAGGAGCTGGGGTAGCATTGCTGGTTAAAGAGGAGATTAATGCAATAGTTAGGAAGGACATCAGCTTGGATGATGTGGAATATATATGGGTAGAGCTGCAGAACATCAAAGGGCAAAAAACGTTAGTGCGAGTTGTGTACAGACCTCCAAACAGTAGCAGTGATGTTGGGGAACGCATCAAACAGGAAATTAGGGGTGCATGCAATAAAGGTGCAGCATTTATCATGGGTGACTTTAATGTGCATATAGATTGGGCTAACCAAACTGGAAGCAATACGGTGGAGAAGGATTTCCTGGAGTGCATAATGGATGGTTTTCGAGAGCAATATGTCGAGGAACCAACTAGGGGGGGAGGCCATCTTAGACTGGGTCTTATGTAATGAGAGAGGATTAATTAGCAATCTCGTTGTGCGAAGCCCCTTGGGGAAGAGTGACCATAATATGATGGAACTCTACGTTAGGATGGAGAATGAAACAATTAATTCAGAGACCATGGTCCAGGACTTAAAGAAGGGTAACTTTGAAGATATGAGGGTGAATTGGCTAGGATGGATTTGCGAATAATACTTAAGGGGTAGACTGTGGATGGACAATGGCAGACATTTAGAGACCGCATGGATGAACTACGACAATTGTACATCCCTGTCTGGTGTAAAAATAAAAAAGGGAAGGTTGATGAACCGTGGCTATCAGGGAAATCAGGGATAATATTAAAGCCAAGGAAGTGGCATACAAATTGGCCAGAAATAGCAGTGAACCTGGGGACTGGGAGAAATTTAGAACTCAGCAGAGGAGGACAAAGGATTTGATTAGGGCAGGGAAAATAGAGTACGAAAGGAAGCTTGCAGTGAACATTATGACGGACTACAAAAGTTTCTATAGATATGTAAAGAGAAAAAGATTAGTAAAGACAAACGTAGGTCCCCTGCAGTCAGAATCAGAGGAGGTCATAACGGGGAACAAAGAAATGGCAGACCAATTGAATATGTACTTTGGTTCGGTATTCACTAAGGAGGACACAGACAACCTTCCGGATATAAAAGGGGTCAGAGGGTCTAGTAAGAAGGAGGAAACGAGGGAAATCCTTATTAGTCGGGAAATTGTGTTGGGGAAATTGATGGGATTGAAGGCCGATAAATCCCAGGGCCTGATGGACTGCATCCCAGAGGACCTACGACGGTGGCCTTGGAAATAGCGGATGCATTGACAGTCATTTACCAACATTCCATAGACTCTGGATCAGTTCCTATCGAGTGGAGTGTAGCCAATGTAACCCCACTTTTTAAAAAAGGAGGGAGAGAGAAAACAGGGAATTATAGACCGGTCAGCCTGACCTCAGTAGTGGGTAAAATGATGGAATAAATTATTAAGGATGTCATAGCAGCGCATGTGGAAATAGGTGACATGATAGGTCCAAGTTGGCATGGATTTATGAAAGGGAAATCATGCTTGACAAATCTTCTCGAATTTTTTGAGGATGTTTCCAGTAGAGTGGACGAGGGAGAACCAGTTGATGTGGTATATTTCGACTTTCAGAAGGCTTTCGACAAGGTCCCACACAAGAGATTAATGTGCAAAGTTAAAGCACATGGGATTGGGGGTAGTGTGCTGACATGGATTGAGAACTGCTTGTCAGACAGGAAGCAAAGAGTAGGAGTAAATGGGTACTTTTCAGAATGGCAGGCAGTGACTAGTGGGGTACCGCAAGGTTCTGTGCTGGGGTCCCAGCTGTTTACATTGCACATTAATGATTTGGACGAGGGGATTAAATGAAGTATCTCCAAATTTGCGGATGTCACTAAGTTGGGTGGCAGTGTGAGTTGCGAGGAGGATGCCATGAGACTGCAGAGGGACTTGGATAGGTTAGGTGAGTGGGCAAATACATGGCAGATGAAGTATAATATGGATAAATGTGAGGTTATCCACTTTGGTGGTAAAAACAGAGAGACAGACTATTATCTGAATGTTGACAGATTAGGAAAAGGGGAGGTGTAACGAGACCTGGGTGTCATGGTACATCAGTCATTGAAGGTTGGCATGCAGGTACAGCAGGCGGTTAAGAAAGCAAATGGCATGTTGGCCTTCATAGCGAGGGGATTTGAGTACTGGGGCAGTTGCTACAGTTGTACAGGGCCTTGGTGAGGCCACACCTGGAGTATTGTGTACAGTTTTGGTCTCCTAACTTGAGGAAGGACATTCTTGCTATTGAGGGAGTGGAGCGAATGTTCACCAGACTGATTCCTGGGATGGTGGGACTGACCTATCAAGAAAGAGTGGATCAACTGGGCTTGTATTCACTGGAGTTCAGATGAATGAGGGGGGGATCTCATGGAAACTTTTAAAATTCTGATGGGTTTCGACAGGTTAGATGCAGGAAGAATGTTCCCAATGTTGGAAAAGTCCAGAACCAGGGGTCACAGTCTAAAGATAAGGGGTAAGCCATTTAGGACCGAGATGAGGAGAAACTTCTTCACCCAGAGAGTGGTCAACCTGTGGAATTCTCTACCACAGAAAGTTGTTGAGGCCAATTCAGTAAATATATTCAAAAAGGAGTTAGATGTAGTCCTTACTATTAGGGGTATCAAGGGGTATGGCGAGAAAGCAGGAATGGGGTACTGTAGTTGCATGTTCAGCCATGAACTCGTTGAATGGTGTTGCAGGCTCGAAGGGCCGAATGGCCTACTCCTGCACCTATTTTCTATGCTTTTATCTTTCTATCTTTCTATGCTGCACGATTAGAGGTGCTGTCTTTTGGGGCAGACATTAAACTGAGGCCCCGTTTTACCACTCAGGTGGATTTAAAGGATTCATGGCACTATCTTAAAGAGCAGAGGAGTTCTCCAGAGTTTCCAAGGGAAACATGTATCCATCAACCAACATCTGAAAAATTGATTATCTGATCATTATTTCATTGCTGTTTATGGGATCTTGCTGTGCACAAATTGGCTGCCACGTTTCCTAAATTACAACCGTGACCACATTTCCGAAATAATTCATTGGCTTTTAAGGACTTTGGGACAACTTGAGGTCATGAAAGGTGCTATACAAATGCAAGGTGTTTCGAAATGTCAACATTGGAAAATACAATTTGTGATATGTGAAAAACTCAGATATTACTCTGATTGTCTGACACTCCTCTGCTCACTGGTTTAACGTATTAAGTTTCAATAGATTAAATATTCCACTAAATGGAGATCCAGTGGAATAGCCGCCTGTTCAGAGATGTTACACTGAGTATGGCAGCAGAACTTTCAGAACTGAATTATTCATTTTAAAATTTATTCCGTTAGATATAAATCACACCTGTTCTAATTGAACAAAAACTGAAGCCAAAGTCACTGTTCGAGATATGTATATATCTGTGTACCAACTGTCAATATTCTTAAAATAAGCCCTTGTTGTGAGTTGAAAAGAATCAATAAGTGAGTGTATTTATCTTATTTTGCTGCCATGAACATTTCATGGGAACCAGTAAGACGTTTATGTAAATAAGGACGGAAATAGCAGTCTCAGATTAGAGTATTGAGCGACAGAAAGACAATAAATGATTCCCCACCAACACAGCACAGAAATAAAGATAGAGAAAAATGCAAATCTCTCAACAGATTCCAGCAACAATTGTTTTTTGGTACATTTCTCTAAATTATAGGAGAATAAGGTAAAGATGATCCCCACGGACAGAATGGGGAAGATTCTAATCACCGTACATAGTGGCATCACAAATGTGACAGTGGAGATTTCCCGTATCCTCTCTCTCTCCTATTTCCACTTTCCGTCTTGTCTCTCAAGAATGGATAATTGGCTTTCCCCCACAACTTGATGTCAACATCTAACAAACCTTTTTCTTGAACCCTAATGATATGCCTCGAACCAAATTGATCAGAATGCGCAGAGGGAGCTTTAATCCAAAATGTGATATGTGCATTTAATGATCTGGCAGTTTTTGATGGGACTATGTAGAGGGATCTTTACACTGTATCTAACCCGTGCTCTACCAACTCTGGGCGTGTTTAATGGGACTGTGTAGAGACAGCTTTACTCTGTACCTAACCCGTGCTGTACCTGCCCTGGGACTTATTGATGGAATGCTGTAGAGGGAGCATTACTCTGTATCTGACACATGCTGTACCTGCCCTGTGATTTACATAGATTAGTGCAGTAATATCTTAGACAGGGTCTAGTCTAATATAAACAGAGGCATGGTCTAGTTTATTAATATGAAAGAATGGAGCTAGTGTAATGTAAAGAGTGTCATTGTCTAATTTACTGCAAGCAGAGACAGGGTCTTCAGTTAGGAACAATGGCATGGCATACTCCAGTAATTTCTGAAACAAGGCCTAGTATAATATTAGTGTTTCTAGTGCAGTAATAACTGAGGTATTGGCTCGTGCAGTAATTACTGATACTGGGACATAGTTTATTGGTTCCTGGCATGTGGGTGTGTGTGTCGCTGGCAAGGCCAACATTGATTGTCTTCCCTAATTTGCCTTGAAAAGCATGTGGTGAGCTGCCACCTTGAACCGCTGCAGCCCGTGTGGCGAAGGTACACCCACAGTGTACGGGGGGCTGTTCCACGAATTTTACCCAGCGATTATGAAGGATCGGCAATAACTTCCAAGTTAAGATAGTGTGTGATTTGGAGGGTTATGTGGAGGTGATGGTGCTCCCATGAGCCCGTTGCCCTTGTCCATCCAGGTGGAAGAGGTCGTAGGTTTGGAAAGTGCTGTCGAATAAGTCTTGACGAGTTGTTGCAATGCATCTTGTAGATAATACTCACTGCAGACATAGTGCGCCGGTGGTGGAGGTAGTGAATATTTAATGTGGTGGATGGGGTAATACAAACAGCAACAGGGTCTAGTATAGTAATAACTGAGACAGGTTCTTGTATATTATAGAATCATAGAATGGTTACAGCACAGAAGAGGGCCATTTGGTCCATATAGCCCGTGCCGCTCTCTGCAAGAGTATTTCAGCTAGTCCACTCCCCCGCCCTTTCCCATAGCCCTGTGAATTTTATTCATTGAGGTACTTATCTAATTCCCTTTGTCATGCAATGACTGACTCCGCCTCCACCGCCCTTTCAGGTAGTGCATTCCAGATCCGAACCACTAGCTGTGTAAAAACGTTTTCCTCATGTCGCCTTTGGTTCTTCTGCCAATCACCTTAAATCTGTGTCCTCTGTATTCGACCCTTACGGCAATGGGAACAGTTTCTCTCCAGCTATTCTGTCTACACCCCTTATGATTCTGAACACCTCTCTCAAATCGGATCTCAACCTTCTCTGCTCCACGGAGAACAATCCCAGCTTCTCCAGTCTATCCACAAAACTGATGCGTCTAATCCCCAGAACAACACGTAAATCTTTTCTGCCCCCTCTCTAAGACCATCACATCCTTCCTAAAGTGCAGTGCCCAGAATTGAACACAATACTCCAGTTGAGGCCTAACCAGTGTTTTATACACGTTCATCATAATTTCCTTGCTTTTGTATTCTAGGCCTCTATTTATGAAGCCCAGGATTCCGCATGCTTTATAAAACACTTTCTCAACCTGTCCTGCCATCTTCGATAATTTGTGCAAACATACCCCCAGGTTTCTCTGTTCATCACGCCTTTTAGAAATGTACCCTTTCATTTATTTTCCCTCTCCGCGTTCTTCCTACAAAAATGTATCACTTCAATATGTTCTCCGTTTCATTTGCCACGTGTCCACACATTCCACCAGCATAGCTATGTCCTCTTGCAGTCAGCACTATCCTCCTCACTGTTCACTATGCCTCCAAGCTTTGAATGATATGAACATTTTGAAAGTGTGTCCCGTACACCAAAATCTTCGTCATGAATATAAATCAAGATAAGCAGAGTTCCAATTACCTACCACTGCGGAACACCACTGTGTACCTTCCTACAGTCTAAATAAGAACACTCCTCTCTGATTCCTGTCACTCAGCCAATTTCATATCCATGCTGCCACTGTTCTTTTTATTTTATGGGCTTCAACTTTGGCAGCAAGGATATTATCAAGACACATCAACCATATAAACTGAGATTGTGTTTAGTGCAGTAAAAACTGCGACGGGGTCTGGTGTAACGAGAGAATCAACACATCAGACAATTACAAATGTATTAACCTCATGCCAGGTACAGGTGCATTTTCATTTTTACGAACACTTACACTAATCATCCACAGTGGAGGTAAATCTCAGGAACTTCTGTGTGACGGTGAGGTGATCACTAGATAATAAAGCGGGGGGCTGCTCATTATCCTCAATGGGATTTAATCCCCTTTCCCACTGAATACAGCGACAGATATGATCACCTTGGTAACGGAATGGTCAGTGCGACATCACTTACTAAACAAGAGCATACAGGACAATGGGTTATCAATAAATGTTAAAGTTATTAAACGACATGGAATTGCATTTTGAATATAATAAAATGCTGAAAAATAATGGTTGAAGCAAACCATTTATCTTTGTGGAATGCACACATAATGAATGATGTGTTTTGTGCACACACACGTGCACATACACATACACATATAGCAAAAACTTTGTGTGTGCTCTTTTCAGCTGTTCATCTTAACGAGATGAGAGAATTTTTTCAGGTGGATATTAGGACCACGCGGCCGCCCATCCGGCGGTGCTGTGAGGTCAAGTTGCCAGGCTCTGCCTGACATAATCATTGGGTCACGTGACAGCGAACTAGCAAGTACTGCAGGAAAAACAATCCTTAACATTAAAGAACTCGGAGGAATTGGCACAGGACAACACACGTGCGAATGAGTAACCTTTAACACACAGATTGCCACTAAGTAGTACAAAGTGCAGTGTACTATTCCTCACCTTCACTCCTGTTCCTCAATCCCAGTCAATCTCTTGGAGATTGTTACAAAAGTCACCACATCTTATCAACACAAATATTAACGAAACAATGCCAAATCAAGCAGAAATTTCAGATAGCTCTTGCTAGATGTTAACAAAACAAACATATACTTCAAACCAAAAACGTATTGCATCCTCACAGAGTCTAGTGTAATATAACATAGGCAGGGTCTAGTGCAATATAAAGAGAGACAAGGTATAGTATAATATAAGCAGGGACAGAGCCTAGTGTAATGTAAACAGCAGCAGGGTCTCGTGTAATATAAACAGGGACAGGGCCTTGTGTAGTTTAAACAGAGACAGTGTCTAGTGTAATATAAACAAAGACAGGGTCTAGTGTAATACGAAAATAGACAAGGTGTAGTGTAATATAAAGAAAGACAGGCCTAACATAACATAAACAGGGACAGGGTCTAGTGTAAAATAAACTGAGACAGGGTCTACTGTAAAATAAACTGAGACAGGGACTATTGTATTATAAACTGAGGCAGGGTCTAGTGTAATGTAAACAGAGACACGGTCTAGTGTAATATAAACAGCAACAGGGCCTAGTGTAATAAAAACAGAGACAGGGTCTAGTCTAATATAAACAGGGACATAATCTAGTGTAATATAAACAGAGACAGGGTCTAGTGTAATATAAACAGAGACAGGGTCTAGTGTAATATAAACAGGGATATAATCTAGTGTAATATAAACAGAGACACGGTCTAGTGTAATATAAACATGGACAGGGTCTAGTGTAATATAAACAGAGACACGGTCCAGGGTAAAATAAACAGGGACATAATCTAGTGAAATATAAAGAGAGACAGGGTCTAGTGTAATATAAACAGAGACGTGGTCTAGTGTAATATAAACATGGACAGGGTCTAGTGTAATATAATCAGAGACAGGGTCTAGTGTAATATAAAAAGAGACAGGGTCTACTGTAATATAAACAGAGACACGGTCTAGTGTAATATAAACATGGACAGGGTCTAGTGTAATATAAACAGAGACAGGGTCCAGGGTAAAATAAACAGGGACATAATCTAGTGAAATATAAACAGAGACAGGGTCTCGTGTAATATAAACAGAGACGTGGTCTAGTGTAATATAAACATGGACAGGGTCTAGTGTAATATAATCAGAGACAGGGTCTAGTGTGATATAAACAGAGACACGGTCTAGTGTAATATAAACATGGACAGGGTCTAGTGTAATATAATCAGAGACAGGGTCTAGTGTAATATAAACAGAGACAGGGTCTAGTGTAATATAAACAGAGACACGGTCTAGTGTAGTATAAACATGGACAGGGTCTAGTGTAATATAAACAGAGACAGGGTCCAGGGTAAAATAAACAGGGACATAATCTAGTGAAATATAAACAGAGACAGGGTCCAGGGTAATATAAACATGGACAGGGTCTAGTGTAATATAATCAGAGACAGGGTCTAGTGTAATATAAAAAGAGTCAGGGCCTAGTTTAATATAAACAGAGACAGGGCCTCGTGTAATATAAACAGCGACAGAGTCTAGCGTAATATAAACAGAGACATGTCCTCGTGTAGTAGAAACAGAGACAGCGGCTAGTGTAATGTAAACAGAGACAGGGCCTAGTGCAATATAAACACAGACAGTGTCTAGTGTAATATGAACAGAGAGAGGGTCGAGTTTATTATAAACAGAGATGGCCTAACGTAATAAATTCAGGGACAAGGTCTAGTATAATTTAAAGAGAGACAGGACCTTGTGTAATATAAACAAAGACACGGTATAGTGTAATAAAAATAAGCACATATCAACATAAGAACTAGAAACAGGAGTAGGCCGCCTGTCCCTTCGAGCCTGCTCTGCCATTTGATAAGATCATTGCTGACCTGATCATTGACTCAGCCCCACTTCCCTGCCCGCTCCCCATACCATCTATTCCCTTATCGCTCAAAGATCGATCTATCTCCGCCTTCAATATATTCAATGACCTAGCCTCCACAGCTCTCCGTGGCAGAGAATTCCATAGATTTACAGCCCTCTGAGAGAAGAAATTTCTCCTCATCTCAGGTTAAATGGGCAGCCCGTTATTTTGAGGGTCTAGTATATTATATACAGAGAGAGGATCTGGTGTAGCATAAGCAGAGACAGGGTCTAGTGTAATATAAACATAGACAGGGTATAGTGCAATATAAACAGAGACAGGGTCGAGTGTGATATAAACAGAGACAGGCTCTAGTGTAATATAAACTGAGACAGGATCTAGCGTAATATAAATAGAGAGAGGGTCTAATGTAATATAAATAGTGGCAGAGTCTAGTGTAATATAAACAGAGGCATGGTGTAGTGGAGTAATAACTGAGAAACAATCTGCTGTGATTTCATAGTGTCACAGACAATTACGGCATAAAGGAAGCCATTCGTTCCATCGCACATCTGCTGAATCTGAGTGAAAACAAATTCTGCTCTTCTCCGCTCTAGATCTTTTGCCAATGCTTTTAAATCTATGACCTCTGCTTAGTGAGAGCCGACACACTATATCATAGAATCTTAGAAATTTACAACATTGAAGGAGGCCATTTCAGTTCATTGTATCTGCGTCAGCCGACCAAGAGCTATCCTGCCTAATCCCACTTTCCAGCTCGTGTTCTGTCACCTGTAGGTTACGACATGTTAATTGAACATCCAAGTATCGTTTAAATATGGTGAGAATTCCAGCCTCTATCAATATTTCATGCATTGCGTTTCAGACCCCCACCACCCTCTCGGTGAAGACATGTCCCCTCGTATCTCCTCTACATTATAAAAACAAGCTGGCATGTTGGAGAGATCTATTAGCTCGCTAATTAAACTACTCTGTTACAAGGAGAACAGTTATAACTTTTGAACTCTCTAATTGAAGCCCCTCATCCCTGGTAACAACCCGTTAAACCTCTTCAGTCGCCTTTCTAGTGTCTGTACATCGTTATGGAAATGTGGTGCCCAAAAATGTCAATAATATTCCATCTGAGATCTAAGGCCTAATATAAGCAGAGATGAGTTGCAATACATTAATAATTGAGCCAGCCCGTAGAGTGATTTAAATAGAGACTGGGTCAAGTGCAAGATAAACAGAGAGAGGCTCTAGTGTAATATAAGCAGAGACAGGGTCTAGTGTATTATAAACTGAGACAGGGTCTATTGTAATATAAACAGAGACAGGGTCTAGTGTAATATAAACGGAGACATTATCTAGGGTAATATAAACAGAGACAATGTCTAGTGTAAAATAAAGAGAGATAGGGTCTAGTGCAGAGAAGTGTCGCATGTAATGTAAACAGTGACTAGGTCTAGTGTAATATAAACAGAGACAGCGTCGATTGTAATATAAAGAGAGACAGGGTCTCGTGTAATATAAACAGAGACAGGGTCTAGTGTAATGTAAACAGGGACAGGGTCTCGTGTAATATAAACAGAGACAGGGTCTAGTGTAATGTAAGCAGGGACAGGGTCCAGTGTAATATAAACAGAGACAGGGTCTAGTATAATGTAAGCAGGGACAGGGTCTAGTGTAATCTCAGCAGAGAAATGGTCTAGTGCAGTGGTTACTGTACGTCCTACCAGTGGAAAAGATTTCTAACTATTTACTCGATTAAAACTTCTCATAATTTTGATCGCCTCTATTAAATCGCCCTTAACATTCTCTAATCTAAGGAGCATCGTCGTAGTTTCCAGCTGCTCTACTGATGCACCTGATGAACATCCAGATGCGGAGTCGCTAGATTTGATATGGAAATCCCACTTTACAACAGTGTCAGAATATCATCCCAGGCAAGATAAGAGCATTATCCCCGGGAATTAAACCGACATGTATGACTCGTCTCAGGCACTGAACTTTGGACACTCTAAACTAAATGACAACATCTAAAAAATAAAGCAGTGGTGTGCTAAAGCCCCGGCACAATGGGATCACTCTCGCCTCTGAGTGAGAAGTTTGTGGGTCCAAACCCCTCTCCAGAGAATGAGCACATAAGCTCGGCTGGCACTCCCGGTTCCAGTACCAAAGGGGAAGGGTTGGGGGCGGGGGGGAGGGCTATATTGACGGTGGTGCAGTCTTTCTGATGAGACGTTACATCTGCTGAGTCTCCCCTCACAGTTGGATGTAAGAGATTGAATGGCACTATTTTAAACAGCAGGGGATTTCACCCCGGTGTCCATTACACATATTTATCCATTAACCAGCATCACTAAAGAACAGATTCTGTGGTTATTATCACAATACATTTGTGGGAGCTTGCTGTGCGCAATTTGACTCCACATTTCCTACATTACAAAAGTGACTACACTTCAAACGTACTTCATTGTAAAGCGCTTTTAGACATTCCGAGGACGTGAAAGTCGTGAAAGTTATTTCTAAATGTCAACATTTAAAATATACGTTGCAATGGGTCACTCCTCTGCTCGCTGTTGTAACTTGTTTAGTTTAAATGGCAGGAATCTTACTCAAAATGGACATCCAGTGAATCACTGATCTGTTCAGAGACGTTCCACTGACTTAAGTATCGCAATTTTCAGAGATGAATTTTTCATTTTAATATTTTCCCTTTGATATAAATCACATCTCTTCTGATTAAACAAAAAAAACCGATGTCACTGCTGGAGATATTTCCATTTATTTGTACCAGCTAACAATATTCATAAAATAAACCCGTGCTGTGAGTTAAAACTAATCAGTAAAACTTTGTGGATCTGCTTTTGCTGCCATGAACACTTCCTGGAAACCAGTGAGGTGTTTATGTAAATAAACACAGAAATAGAAGTCCCAGATTAGAATATTGAACGACAGAAACACAGTAAATGTTTCTTCATCAATACAGAATAGAAATAAACAGAGAGAGAAATGCTAATGTCTCAACGGATTCCAGCAACAATTGATGTTTTGGAGATTTCTTTCAGTTATTGGTGAGCAAATCAACGATGTTATCCGCGGTCAGAATGGGGAAATATTCTAGTCACCGTATATAGTGACAGCTCAATGTATTAGTGGCAATTCCCTGTATCCCCTCCCTCTCTGCCTCTCTGTACTATCCACACCTTCTGCCTTGCCTCTAAAGAATGCCTCATTATCTTTACCTCGCAATAAGAAGTCAATGTCTAACAAAAATGTTCCCTAAGGTCTATTTCCAGGCCTCAAACCAAATTGGTGGTTGTGCGGAGAGGCAGCTTTATAATAAAATATGTCGTGTGAACTCAAAGATCTTTGGTGTTTGATGGGACTCTGTAGAGGGAACTTTACTCTGCTTCTAACCCCGTGCTGTACCTGCCCTGGGAGTGTGATATGTGACGGTGTAGAGGGAGCTTTAGTCTGCATAGACCATTGCTGTACCTGCCCTGGGAGAGTTTGATGGGACGGTGTAGAGCAAGCTTTACTCTCTATCTAAACCGTGCTGTACCTGCCCTGGGAGTGTTTGATGTGACGGTGTAGAGGGAGCTTTACTGTTTCTCGAATAGTGCTGTACCTGAGCTGGGAGTGTTTAATGGGACATCATCGAGGGAGCTTTTCCCTTCATAGACCCGCGCTGTACCTGCCCTGGGAATGTTTGATGGCACAGTGTGACATCTCTTTCCCAGAAAAATGTTATTATCAGTGCAACTTCCTGTATATTGCATTTCCTTTTTACCTTTTTGACATAATTACGTCATAAACACGTAAACAATGGGTGAAGTCATTTTTCACAACAATGCAGCATCATCAACTTGACTTGGTCGCAACAGCAACATCAGTGCGACCTCTGACCTTCAGCCACACAAATTGCTCGATTTGACCGATATAGACACATCTCTACCCCAGGGTCCAGTGCTGTAATAACCGAGACATGTCCAATTGTAACATAGATAGAGAGGATATAGTTTAATATATACATTTACAGGGTCTAGTGTAAAATAAACAGACACAGCATCTAGTGTAATATAAACAGAGACAGTGTGTAGTGCCATATAAACAGAGACAGGGTCTAGTGTAGTAAAAACAGAGACAGTGTCTAGTGTAATATGGAAAATACAGGGTCTAGTGTAGTAAAAACAGAGACAGTGTCTAGTGTAATATGGAAAATACAGGGTCTAGTGTAACATAAACAGAGACTGTCGAGTGTAATATAAAAAATACAGGGTCTACTGTAACATAAATAGAGACAGGATCTACTGTAACATAAATAGAGACAGGATCTAGTGTAATATAAATAGAGACAGGGTCTACTGTAATATAAATAGAGACAGGAGCAATCTATTATAAAGAGACAGGGGATAGTATAATATAAACAGGGTCCAACATAATATAACAAAGGAAATCGTGCTCTAATAATAACTAATACATGATCTATTGTATTAGAAACATAGACATTTCCTAGTGCAATATAAACTGAGACAGTGTCTAGTGTAATATAAAGAGAGACAGGGACTAGGGAAATATTGACAGAAACAGGGTGTACGGTAATATAAACAGAGACAGCGTCTAGTTCAATAGTAACTGAGACAGGTTCTAATGTATTATAACAGAGGGTCGAGTACTGTGATAACTGATACAGAGCTGAGCATAATATAAACAGAGACAGGTTCTAGTGCAGTATAACTGAGACAGAATTTACAGTAATAAAATAGATCCCGATGGAGTGCAGTAATAACTGAGACAGGGCCTTGTGCAATATGAATAGAGAGAAGGTCCAGTGCAGTTATAATTATACAGAGTCTAGAGTAATTTAAACATATCGAATATCTAGAGTAATTTGAAAGCAACATTCCAGCCATGCAAATCTTCATGTCTGTCTGACTGTCTATCTGTCTGTCTGTCTGTTGTTCGGTCGATCGGTCCGTCCATCTGTTACTTCCGTCACTCGATTCGGACTTCTGTCCATCTATCTGTACTTCTATCTAATATTATGCTAGACCCTGCCTCTGTTTATATTACACTAGACCCTGTACCTGTTTCTATTACACCAGGTCCTGTCTCTGTTTATATTACACTAGACCCTGTCTCTGTTTATATTGGACTAGACCCTGTCTCTGTTTATATTGTACTAGACCCTGTCTCTGTTTATATCACCCTGGACCCTGTCTCTATTTATATTACACTAGACCCTGTCTCTGTTTATATTGTACTAGACCCTGTCTCTGTTTATATCACCCTGGACCCTGTCTCTATTTATATTACACTAGACCCTGTCTCTGTTTATATCACACTGGACCCTTTCTCTGTTTATATTAAACCAGACCCTATCTCTGTTTATATTACACAAGACCCTGCCTCTGTTTATATTACACTGGACACTGTCTCTTTTTATATTCTTCCGGACACTATCCCTGTTTATATTACATTAGGCCCTGTCTCTGTTTATATTACAGTAGATCCTGTCTCAGTTTATATTACGCCAGACACTGTCTCTGTTTATATTATCCTCGACACTGTCTCTCTTTTTATTTCACCAGATCATCTTTCCTTTTCAAAAATATATTGATTTCCCTATTTGAAAGTTATAATTGAATCTGCTGCCATCACCCTTTCAGGCACTACATTCCAGGCTATTAAAACTCTCTGCATAAAAAATCTCTTTATCTCCATCGTCTGGATTTATTTTATCAATCACCTTAATCTTTGTCCTCTGGTTACCGATAGACCTGCCGATGGAAACCCTACCTTCCTATCAACTCTATGAAACCCCTTCACAATTTTGAAAACATCTGTTAATTCTCCCCTAAGCATTCCCTGCTATAATAAGAATAATCCCATCCTCTTTCGTCTCCACATAACTAACTCCCTCATGCCTTGCAGCAATCTCCTCTGCATCCTCGGCAAGAGCCCAAAATTCTTCCTAAAATGTGGATTGAAATAAATTTATTGGCCCTTCAGATTATTTCTAAGGATACATGCTTCCTTCAAATTTGATAGACTGAGAAGCATTCATTATATTGTTTTACTTGTTTTGACAATGCAGACGGTGACTGAAATACTCAGCAACATTCGTCTCCACATGACTCATGTATCAATATGATCACTGTCGCCACCTGCTGATAAACGACATCTACTGCAAACCCCAGAGCTTACTTTAAACATGATTCATAATTCCAACCACAATAACTTGCTTGAACGTTTACCCAGAGGATTTTTTTAGAACAAACAACAAGAGGTGCAGATGATCAGGAAGTATCAAGGGCGGAATTAGCAAAATTACTGTTGCAAATTCACCTTCAGCTCATCACACAGAGCCGTCAGATTAGATAAACTTCCATAATGAATAAAAACCTCACAGGCAAAATGGTGCAACCGTGGATAACAAGGGACGTTAAAGACAGTATTAGATTAAATGAACAGGCTTAGAATGTTGACAAAAAGTGGAGTAAGCCCGACAATTGGGAAGATTTTAGAATTCTGCAAAAGATGCACACGCAACTGATAATATGGGAGAAAATATAAAATTAAATAAGCTATCAAACACATAAAAACAGATTGTTAGAGCTTCTACACGTGTATAGAAAGATGATTTAAATGAGCGTACTATGCAATACAAAGTTATGTGGGACAGTAAACAGTGAGGAAGAAGGAAGAAGGCTGCAATGTTAAGTGAGTGGGCAAGAACATGACAGCTTGAGTATAATGTGGTGAAGTGTGAAGTTACGCACTTTGGTAGGACAAATAGAAACGCAGTTTATTTTTTGAATGCTGAGAAACTGGGTAATGTTGTTTTTCAGAAAGACCTGGATGGTCTTGTACACGAATCACAGAAAGCTAAAATAGAGCCAAAGTGAGCAATTAGGAAAGCAAATGGTAAGCAACATTTTATTGCAAAGGGATTGGAGTATTAGATCAAAGAAGTCTTCATGCACTTATATAGGGCCTTGCTGAGACTACACCTGGTGTATTGTGTACAGTTTTGTTCTCTTACCTAAGGAAGGATACACTTGCCTTCGAGGTAGTGCATCTAAGGTTCATCAGACTGATCTGATTCCTGCGATGGCGGCGGGGTGGGGGGCGGGGAGGGAGTGCGCGGGGGGGTGGGTGGGTGGGATGCTGTCCTATGAGAAGAGATTGAGTATCTATTGTCCATATTTACGAGAAAATCAGAAGATAAGAACATAAGAATTGGGAGCAGAAGTAGGCCATACGGTTCCTCGAACCTGTTCCGTCATTAAACGGGATCATGGCTGATCTTCTACCTGAATTCCACTTCCCTGCACTGTCCACATATCCGAATGAAAACATATGCAGGGCTTCGGGGAAAGGGCGGGGGTTGGGTCAATTATACAAAGTACTTCAAGTGTGGTCTAACCAAGTTTCGTATAACTTTTGCACTTTTCAATTCAATCCCTCTAGAAATAAACCCGAGTACAGTTTTTATTCTTTTTATGGCATTATTAACCTGCGTCGCTACTTTTAGTGATGTGTGTATTTGCATTCTCAGAGACCTTTGTTCCTCCATCCCACTTAGATTCTTATTTTAAACGTGATAAGTGACCTCCTTATTTTTCTTACCAAATTGTAATAACTCATGCTTGTCTGTGTTGGAACTAATTAGTCAATTCATGCATTCTTGTAATTCGTTGCAGTGTTCCTCAGTATTTACACACCGACCCGCCCACCCCACGTGCATTCAAAAATTTAGAAGTTGTGTTTTTGACTCCAAAATCTAAAATGTTAATATAAGTTGTGAACAATAGTGGACCCAGCACTGATCCTTGTGGGATCTCTCTTTCTTTCTATCTATCTATCTATCTATCTATCTATCTATCTATCTATCTATCTATCTATCTATCGATCTATCTATCTATCGATCTATCTATCGATCTATCTATCGATCTATCTATCGATCTATCTATCGATCTATCTATCTATTACAGGGTTATGTGCGGTACTGATACTCCAGCTGACTGCTGCTTTTGACATGGTGTCTGAGGCATTGGATATATTTCTTTTCCTGGGATATGGGAACAGTTCCACACATTTACACAACGAAAAAATTAAATTTAACTCCAGTACCATTACTGGGTAGATGTGTATATTAATAGGTCTTTTGACAATGTAAAGGTTTTGAAGTTGGCTTCCAGGCATGCGGTCAGCAGTGAGAAAACAGACCTTTGATGGACTGCAAAGAATCCCAAATGCTTCCTGTAAATGACACTGGTGTTCGAGGCTCGCTGAAGGCAGTCGGTTGGGTTACTGCCAAATATTGTGTCGGTCAGAATAGCGTGAACAAGAATGGGAGAAAGATGGTATTTAACTACTTGAACATGAAATTATTCAGTCGAACTTTTAAAATAAGAAACATTTTACATGGTATAACATCACAAGAATGATTTTCCGTAAATTCCTTGTTCACCATATTAAAAATAGGATCGGAAAATAATGAATTGATCAACACGGTATCTAATGAAAACTATTTCCAAATAAATACCATTCTGGACCATTCAGTCCCTTTATTCAGTACAGGATGAAGTTTTGGAGAGAGGTTTAATGGCCTCACCCCACACTATGATGAGATGAGTGGGATTCGCAAAGTAACTAAAACAGGTTGAATTGCCTTGAATATTCTCACAGAGAAGTGCCAGCTGCACTTCTTTAATATTATCACAGAATTTAGAGCCAGGTCTAACCTCATGTCTCCATTATTCCTGATTAGTAGCCGCGCAGTGTGCGGTATAATTTGATCTGATTTGGGTTCCTGAACAACCCCTCTCATAGCCAGGCTACCATTGGGTGGTGAAATGCCCAGATTGTGATCTGTTGCTGCTGGAGATGAAGCATTTATTCCTGTGAAATTCTGTAACATATCGTTATGTCCTGATACACCGTGTTCCTGTTACCCGTGTCTGTTACACAGTCGGTCGCTATTAAAGTTAGCTGCAAGGATTTGGATATCGAGGTTTGCTGATCACATTATCGGTTCTGATTCACAAGCTTCTCTCATAAAACGCAGGTCTGAAGCGGGAGGGACCCACTTTCTTATGTGTCTCCGTCAACTCACTCCTTAATCATCAGTCAAGCGGACTTATTTGACAGCTAATTTTACAAACGGCTGTCGTCGGGTCACAGACTCAGGGGCAGTTAGTGAAATGCAATGAGAGACTATTGTGTAATGTGAGGAGTATGATCTCATCTCCAGACCAAAAGTGTGTAGCTTTAGCCAAGTACACCGTAAATAGAATCACATTACCCATCTCCCGCACTCGGTTACATAGAGTGATAACAATTCAGATTATAGGGGATACTTTATTGGTACAGATGCATGGATAGATAGCGGGAGATGGAGAAACACAAACTGGCAGTATCTTTAGACCCTGATTATGTAATTCAATCTCAGAGATTCACATCCCCTTTGAAGGAGTGAGGAAATAAGGGATTTAATTTACAGTCCAGATGTGAGTCCATTCTGTTGGTGATGTGGAAGGTGTGATGTGAATCCAGAAACCGCCTCTATCAGTGAATCAATGGGCGGCGCCTGTAACCTCGCCCCCAGCTCCCGGGTATTTAACTGCTGTCACTGGGACCGCAATACAACAGTCTGGGAGTGGGTTTGTTCAGTGAGTTCTTGCCGGTACCATTCACCACACATTGCCAGGAGGATGAGGTCGGCGATTTCTCTCAGTCTGTTGCTGGCTTTCTTTTCCCGTGAGTAGTTTTTATTGTCCAATGTCTCACTGTTACTGTCTCAGTGTTAGTCTCTCTCTGGAATGTTACAGAGTCAGGAATCATTTCACCAGGATTGAATCTTCGGGTATTTTGATTATTTTTACAGGTGTCCAGTCGGATGTGGTGTTGACTCAGCCCGAGGCAGAGATCAGGTTTCCCGGAAGCTCCCTGAGACTGACCTGTAAAACCAGCGGCTTCGATCTTGGTGGCAGCTACATGTACTGGATCCGCCAGATTCCCGGACAGGGGCTGGAGTGGCTGGTTCAGTATTACAGTCCATCGAACAAGTATTACGCCGCAGGGATTGCGAGCCGATTTACTGCGTCCAAAGACATTTCAAACAACATCTTCGCGCTGGACATGAAGAATCTGAAGAGCGAAGACACCGCCATCTATTACTGTGCAAGGTACCACAGCGAGAGGAACCAGGGCTGGACCTGTACAAGAACAGATCGAGGGGGAATTCAACAACTTACATCATAACCTGATGGTCATTAATTGTGTCAAATGCAATGTTACCGGCAATGTACAGAACAAGACCATAAACCGCTTCTTACAAAACTAACACACTGAGAATTCAATGGTGAAAATCTAACACACTAACCCATGTACAGAGGCGAGGTGTTGATTATGCTCCTGTTTAATGTTAACAGTGTCAGCAATTGCAGAGCTGGAGGTGATGCTCGATTCACTGTGCCTGGTACATGCAGGGAGCTGGTTAGAACTGTGTTCACTTTCAATTGTGCTATGTAAACTGTTGGCTAAATTCTAAACTTGATCAGAAGCGAATGAGTATTTGAAGTGAATGTCTATTTGACGTGAATGTTGAGAGTCAGTACTGAGCAGAGAGTGAGTGCAGTATGTGTGCGGGTTCCTGTCACTGTGGGACTGCGGGAGTGGGTACATTGCCAAGGACTACTGGGGACAAGGGACCATGGTGACGGTGACTGCAGGTAAGGAACATTCACTCATTCAGTAACTCTTGTATTTGTGTCTTTATTTTATATTTCTGTTTATTTTAATAATTATTTCGTTCACTGAAACTTAGGTTCAGTGGATTTTGTTTTGAGATTTTTTGCAATTTTCAATGTGATTCTGCTGCAAAGTGATTATAGAATTCAACTTTTTCTCCACAGAAAATGTTGTTGATGTGATTTGCTGTTTATTTGCTGACGAGACATGTGCCTGGGTTACTCTAAATACATTATGGTTTTTACACTGTTTGATGTTTCTGCAATGTTTAATTTTGGTGACCACTAATTGCTGCAGTTTTTCTGATCGAATGCAAACATTGTGTTTAAATGTGTTTAAAAGAACATTGTAGGCACAAAACAGAAAGCTTAGCGACCAGTAAATAATCTTAAGGAATTTTAAGTTTTTTAATGAAAATTGGATTGTCATCTACTGACCGAATGTTCCCGAACTCTCAGATTCAATACGTGAGCTGTTACTGTAATTAAGTACTGAAAAATTAACATATTTCACGCTGGGACACACTTAAATTAATATTATTAACATTATTATAATGTAGCAATATCATCACGTTTTATTAAATATGCTATAATATCAACATTAATGTATTTAACATGATCTGTCTAATCACAATTCTGCTCTCATTATTTTATATTTCTGTTGAATTCAATCTTTAGTTATTTCAGTGTTAGGCGGGTTCAGTGATTTTGTAATGAGATTTTTTGCAATGATACATTTGATTCTGCTGAAAGGGTTGATGAAATGAAGGATCTGCTCCATGAAAGGTTCTGTCGAGGGATTCCGCCCCTCAGTGATGTGATTTAGTGTTGATCTGCTGAGGAGAGATGTGCCTGTGTTACTCAGAATACCTAGAATTTGTGAATCTAGGCGTTTCTACAATGTTCAATATGGGTGTCAGCGGGCAGCAGCAGGTTTCTGCTCGAATGCAAACACGATATGTGTTTGAAACTGTTTGAAAACAGTTTATAGACAGAGAACAGGACGGGTTTAGAAATCAGAAATCATTGAAAGGTATTTTAATATAACAATTATACAAGTGATAATTATATATTCAACTATTAATTTATGTTTACGATGCTGATATTTTATTGTGCGAAATGTAACTAATTGCCATCTGAATAATTAACGTGTTCAGGATGTAGTTGAATTAAATTAATATTAACCAACCGATTATAATGCGATAATATCTCCCAGTGTTATTAAAATATGCTATAAGTCCAATGTTAATTTACTTAATATTATTCGCCTTCCAAAATCCTGCTCTACACTGGGCTCCATTAAAGGAAGCAGAAACTTTTAGAGGCTGGATACAGTTATTAATTATGCCTGCAATTATTTCATTAATAACATACTGATTCCACCGCTGTGTTCAGTTTGAGTCGGGAGTTCAATTACTTGCTACCTCCTGTTTACACAGATGAATGACTGAGTGCAATTAATTATAACTTAAAGCCGTGTTGCAAATTGCATTTTGTCAATTTAATATATCTGCTGGGGTATGACATTCTCACTGTGCAGCCGAAAATTGTTATTGAATCAATATTGTGTGTTGTTTGATAGAATTATTACTAAATTAATCTTGAACACTTTGCAAGACCAAAAGCTGAGAGACAGGCGTCGCTGGCAGTCAAAGAATTATTCATGTAATTATATTTAAATTCAAGGCAGGTTCCGACTGTGTATGGATGGAGACAGGCAAATAATCCATTGAAATTCAAGCAGATTAATTTACTTACAAAAGGTCCATCTTCTTTTGAATTTAAAACAAAATCCTATCTCCCAAAAGGCTGCTGTATGCGGAATAGAGCGGTAGACAAAGCACAGATAATATCTGAGAGTTATGTTTAATTCTTATGAATGTTAAATTGATGAACAAAGTCTCACCTCATTCAGTTTCAGTGTCGCATATGGTCTGAATGATTTGTTATCCTCCAGTTTTACACTCACCATTCTGGAAACTATTTTCAAGAAGTAGCAGAGTATATTTAATCATTAATTTGTGGGCATTATGTGAATAACGGGAGTGAACTATAAAAGATTGTCTGTGTTATTAAACAGCGGAGGCTCTGCTATTGACTTTAAGCTGCACGGGTGGGTTTTAATTAATAAAACCATTTTTGGGGTTTAAGATTGAGGAGAATATTTCAGCTCGAGATTCCAGTATTAGTAAACAAGCGGTTTACAACCATCGGAGTTGTGACCTCGGCTGGACAGAGAACTATTTAAAATAGTCCTCCCCTAAATCCATCATGTGAAATGTTCTCTGCGAATAGACTCAGTTTTTGCTATATCAGAAACATGCAGAGTTTAAAAAGATGTCGGTCGAGAGCGGGACAGTGGTAGAACTGCGTGATTATTGTCAATTATTCAAATTTGATTCGATATAAGTAAAAATAAGGTATTTTTCTGAGAATGTATGTATTAATATGCTGCTTAATATTTTAATATTCATGAATTGTTATTGTAAGTTAAGTTAATCTTAATATATCACAAGTTACCAGGCAGAAAAAGGTTTTAATATTATTATTAATTAATTGCATTAGTAAGGCAGAAATTCAAGAACGTTAATTTAATTTCAAAAGTTCCAGGTACGTATGCTTCTGAGCAGGAAGAGCCAGATAAGCACTCAGATTATTTTCAATAATCAGCTAACATGAACATTAACTTAGACAGTAACATCAGTGCTAATTCATTAAACATAAACGATCCATTACAATTGTGTTGCATACTGGTCAGTATTACAATTATTGCAAAATCTCAAGGGTTGCAGATAATGTTTAATTAATTCATAAGTTAATTTACAAAACAATGCATGTATAACCCGGCTGTGCTGAGTTTGATAAGGTGTCGCTGCAGATTTTAGTGAATTAACTTCTTGTTTTGCCTCGATGATTTTACAGGTTATATTTACTGATGAAAATATATAAAATCAGTGGGTGATCAGGTTTCAATGTAGATGTCCCCTGGATTGTGACATTCTGAATATGTCACCAAGTCCCGTGTGACGGGCAGCAAATTGCCGTGGAATGTGAATTATTTCCAGATACTTACTTTCAGGGAAGTTAATTTTTACACGGTTTACAAGATAGTTGACAGAGATGGAAAAATGGCTGGATGTTGAAGTTTCTCTCAAATTAATATCAGTTTAATTTCAAAGAATCTGCAGACTTGCGGTGGTTGGAAATTGGCAGGAAATAAATTAGAAATCAAACAACTTCATTGAAATTAATAGATTGAACTGGTCTCTCTGCCTGGAGCACCGTTTGTGTCTGTTCTGTTTATGTGCGCCTGCTCACTGTGTGAGAATCAGGAGTCCTCCTGACGGGTTGTAAAACTTCTGGATTGTGATCCTGTATTGCGGGGAGTGTCATTTAACTCAGTTATTTAAGAAACTGGCATAGGTGAGAAACGTGAAAGATTGACTTTGAGGTTGTGGAGTCTCCGCAGAAATGAGATCGTTAATCCAGATTATGATAGCCAGAAGAAGCAGTTCCGAAACACCATGGGGAGACAGTAGAAGGAGCTTTAATCAGTTTCTAACCCGGTAGTACCTGCCCTGGGAGTGTTTGATGGGACAGGGCAGAAGGAGCTTTACTCTGTATCTAGCCCATGCTGTACGTGCCCTGGGAGTGTTTGATGGGACAGTGTAGAGGGAGTGTTACTCTGTATTTAGCCCATGCTCTACGTGCCCTAGGAGTGTTGATGGGACAGTGTAGATGGAGCTTTACTCTGTATCTTGACCCATGTTGTACCTGCCCTGAGAATGTTTAATGGGACACTGTAGAGGGAGCTTTACACTGTACCTGTCTTGGGAGTATTTGATGGGACAGTGAAGAGGGAGCTTTACTCTGCAACTAACCCGTGCTTTACCTTAAATGGCAGTGCTTGATGGGACATTGCAGAGATAGCTTTAATCAGTATTTAACCTTTTATTTACAAGGACGTGGAGCTTAATTGGGTCCTTCAATATAGATTGATCTTCTATTTAATCAGAGCTCTAGGTGAGCTGGTGCGCTTTAATGGATCAGTGTATCGGAAGCTTTTATTTGTACTTGTGATAATTGTGCTTAATCTAATCGGTCAATTTGATAACGCATTTTAAGGGAAGACATTTCGTAGCACATCTCTGCAGTACTTCAGCTGGGAATGTTTGACGGGATAGCACAGATAACGTATTACTCTGTGTGCAACCCTTGCTATACCTGCCCTGACCCACACGGCAGCATAGCGGGAGCTTTGCTCTCTTATCCGTGCTATATCTGACCTGAGAGTGCTTGGTCAGGCAGTGTTCAAGGCACCGTTATCTGCGTCTAACAGATAGCAGATAAACTGCTCGTGCCAGATATATACAATGAATCGTCCCATTGCCCAGATTAAACAACGCACATTCATTGATGTTTATATTCTTTCTGAAAAAAATGCCCAATTTTTAATGAGTTATTAATGTTTGAACATTTTGAGCATCAGATTACTATTGAACACGATTGGCCTGATCCTCAGCTCACTTTCAGAACAAACCGTTTCAGGAAGTGAATAACGCTCCAGAAAGCAGCGCCTGTTCTGATCTGTTGGGAGGCTGTAAGATATTTTCACAATTTAAATGGAGAATATCGGGACTGCCGCTTCAAATGACCGTCATGAGGACCTCATGTTTAGAAACATTATGTTGTTCAATTCTTCCTGAGAAGGTTAAAGGCAGGGACAAACTATGACGAGATGCAGCTATTGGCCTGGGTCACAAAACAAGGCACACAGTCACTGAGCTGCAATTCTGTGAAACATTTAAAGAGATAGAGTCAACCTGCAATACGTCATCATTCACAATGAACTTTAAGCCTTTATAACAGCATGCGATTGACTAATTTGCGTCAGATTTATAAGATCCTTTTCTGAAATATCCTCTTTCATTCTAATGAACAATAAAAGTAGATCTGGTAGAGGTGTCCAAAATATGAAGCGTTTCCTTCCATTAAATCTAGAAGAACTATTCCCATGACTCGTATACAATGATAGCATCTCACAACACTGAAAAGACCATTCAGGCATCGTGCCTGTGCCGGCTCTGAAAGAGCTGTCCAATTTAGTCCAACTCCCCAGGGTTTTCATTGTAAACGTGCAAATGAATCCTCCTGACGTACAGGATGAACTGCCTGGAGCATTCCTGAAATTACCAACCCTCTGTGTGAAAAAATTACCCCAATTTCCCCTTTCGATCTTCTGCCAATTATTTTAAATCTGTGACCTTTGGTTACGCACCTTCTTTCCAGCGAAAGCTGTTTCTCCCTACTTGCTCTATCAAAACCTGTCATAATGTTGAATATCTCTCTTAGATCTCCTCTTAACCTCTGCTCTAAGGAGAACATCCCAGCTTCTCCAATCTCTCCACATAACTGAAGATCCCATCCCTGGCATCATCCTGGTAAAAGACTCCCCTCTACACTCCCCAAGGGCTTGACATCCTTCCTACATTGTTGTTCCAGAATTATGCACAATACTCCAGCTGAGGTCTAACACGTGATCTGTAAGTTTAGCATAACCGCCTTGTTTTTGTAGTCAATGTCCCATTTACAAAGTCATGTATCCCATACGCTTTCATAATAGTCTAACCAGTTTGCCCTGCCCCCTTCAAAGATTTGTGAATATATACATCTAGATATCTCTGTTCGTGCATCCCCTCAAAATAATACTATTTAGATTATACTGCCTCTCCATCTTCCATCCAATGTGTATCGCTTCTCAATGATTCGCATTAAATTGCAATTGCCATGTTCCGGCCCATTTCACTGGACCATCTGTCTCCTCATGGAGTCTGCTGCTATCATGTTCACTATTGGCTACGTTGCCAGGTTTTGCATTATCTTCTAAATTCGAAATTGCATTCCCTATACCCAAGTCCATGTCATTGTTACATAACAAGAACAACAATGGGAATTGAAATGGGCCATTTAAGGAGAAACTTCCAATTAACCGGAATTTGGAATGGTATTTTATTCGGATTATTAATTGAGTGGCAGGGAGGAGGAAACTCAAGAGACATGCATTCAATAAGATGGGATAGAGTCCAGATCACAGTGCGCTGAAGGACATCGCTCTCCCTCAAATACTGAGAAAGAAAGAGAGAGATTCAACTCAATCGCGATTCATCTACAGACTGAATCTTAGAAACTAGACTATGGAAATGCTTCCTGTTGAATTATGTGGCAGGCAAATTTAGAGGGTTTTTTGCTGACGCGTGAGGCAGGAATTCCGCTGTTACTTTGAAATGCAGTCACTGTTGTTTTGTAGGGATACGCCGCAGGCAATGTGCACAGAGTAAATTTCCCCAAACTGCAATAAAGGACCAAAAATGGTGCTGATTGAGAAATAAATGATGGCCGAAAAAGCAGGAACACGTCTCTGTTCTTCGATTGTATGATCCAATGAAGGATTCTTTATTGACGAGTTATGTAAAAGTTCTTGTTGTGTAATGTGATAGAGCTCGGGGATAGAGAGGTGTGTTCCTGACAGGGGCATCGACAGGTGCTTATGATGGAACTGACAGAAGCTCAAATGCCCGTGTAGTCTTTGATGGGGAAATGGTGGAATTAGTTTATTCTGCAGTCAAATTTCGAGTTGTTTATTTCTTTTATAAGCACGGATTACAGAGTCTAACTTGTTCAATGGGCCATTCCTTCCCAGTAACACCGTCTCCCCCCACCCTCTACGCCCTGCTCTCCTCCTGTGAACAACCCAGCACCGATGGCTCCATCACGTACGGCTGTTTGGCAATGGACTATTCCCCCGACATCACCAGCCTTTCCTGGAAGAAAGATAAAGAGCCGATCACCACTGGATTGAAGACCTACCCGCCAGTGCTCAACAAGAAGGGAATCTACACCCAGAGCAGCCAGTTAACCATCACCGAGTCAGAGGTGGGGAGCAGCACAATCAACTGCGAGGTTCGACGTGGTGTGTCGGTCTGGGCCATCACAATGCCAGGTTAGTGGTGTGGGATACAGGGCAAATTGTGATAAGATGAGAAATTATGTTTAACTTGCATCGGAACTTGATCAGACAACACTTAGAGTACTGTGTGCAATTCTGCTCTCTGTATCATACTTATAATGCTGTGCACAGTTCTAGTCTCCTTATCACATTTAGAATATTGTTTAAATTTCTGGTTTCCATCTCGTACTTAGAATATTATGCATAATTCTGGTCTCCATATCACACTTAGAGTACTGTGCATGGTTCTGGTCCCCATATCGCACTTAGAATATTGTGCACAGTTCCGGGCTGCATATTACACTGAGAATTCTGTGCACAGTCCTGCTCTCTGTAACTGCCAGGTTTGTGTTAGTCTGACAGCAAAGAACCCGTTAAAATATAAGGACACTTTGCATTTCTTAATCATTTATTTTGCAAGCAATGTCAGTAATATGTCTTCTCTTGAAGATCCTGAACGGGACATCGTTCCTCCAACTGTTCTCCTCACACTGAGTTCCACTGAACAAATCACCAGCAGCAGATATGCAAGCGCCGTGTGTTCAATCATCGATTTCAGGCCAAAGTCACTGACTGTGAATTGGCTGAAGAGTGGACAACTCATGGATTCGGGCTTCCTCACCTCTCCCGTCTTTGAGGTGAACGGGAACTTCTCGACAGCCAGTCGGCTGACAGTCCCCGCCGAGGAATGGTTAACCGGCTCGGTCTACACCTGCCAGGTCACTCATCAAGGGGTCACGCAAAACCATAACTTCAGCAGATCTCAGGGTAAGAGGTACAATCCCGGGAGGTTCCAGACCATTCTGAGCGCTGATCTCAGTCAAGACTTTTATTGGAATTAGTAAAAAGCACAGAACTATTCCTAATTTCCAATCATGCAGTTTGTGTATTCTTGTGATACAAACTTGCCTTTATACAGCGCCTTCAGCGACCACAGACTGAACCAAAGCGCTTGCCAGCCAATGAATTAAGTTGTGAAATGTGGTCACAGTTGTAATGTACAAAGTGCGGCAGTCATTTAGTGCACAGCAAGCTCCCACAAACAGCAGTGTGATAATGACCATTTTTTTTGTTTAGTGATATTTCTTGAGGGATAAATATTTCCAGGCCACCAGGGAGAACTCCTCTGCTTTTCATTGAAATATTTCCAGGGGAACGTTTATGTCCACCTGAGAGGCCAGACGGATCCTCGGTTTAACACCTGATCTGAAAGCCGGAACCTCCGATAGTGCACCACGCCCCCAGTACTGCACTGGGAGACTCAGCTTACATTTTGTGATCAAGTATCTGCAGTGGGACTTCAACCCACGATTTTCTGGTTCAGGATTCCTCATTGTTCAGGATATATTAACCTCGCCAAAGAAGATTTCTCCCTGCTCTAACTTCAGGCAGTGAGTGAAGTGTCCTTAGTCTCAGGTATATCCTGAGTTGGCTGATCATATACGGAGTGGCAGTAGGAGTCTGGAACCCTTTACCGCTAACTGTCCAGGAACCCACTGCTAGAATGGACATTTACCCTATTCAGAGCACTGAGCCCAATTCTGGGTTGCGCACCTCAGGAAGGATATACTGGTCGTGGAGGCGGTAAAGTGCATGTTTACCTGAATTATACCGGGACTAATAATATAAAATGAGCAGGAGACGAATATAGAACGTTAAGAGATGATACAATTGACATGTTTAAGTTGATAAATGGAATTGATCGAGTAGATATAGAAAACATTATTTAGTTTGATGAAAGAATCGAGAACAAGTAGCAGAACCTTAAAATTAGAGCTAGGCCGTGCAGAGGTGATGTCAGAAAGGATTTTCTCACAGGAAGAATAGTGCAAGTCGGGATTTCCCTCCCCAAAAGGTGCTGACGCTTGCTTTCAATTGAAAAGTAGAAAAGTGAGATTGATAGATTTTTGTTCGGCAATATTATCAAGGGTTACATAACCAAGGCGTGAAGATGGTGTTGATGATCTAACTGGATGGCAGGACAGGATGGATGGGCTGAATGGCCTCCTCCTGTTCCTATGTTGCTATTAATGCCCTGAGGTCATATTTCACCCTGGATCTCTCTCACCATACATGATAAATGTTCAGTAATTACAGATATTAACAAACTACCTCACATCATTACAAATGACGCCCGACCACAAAGATTCCTTGGAACTCCATTCTCCCGATATTGCACTTCTCCTCTGACGGGGGATGTGACTGGTACCTGCACATTTTCACCGCAACAAAAAACGCAGCAAGAGACCAGAAATTTAACTTTGTTTCCTGTTGACCTATAAATCCTGAAATTAATTTGACACTGGTTTTGAACGAGTATAATGCTGGTGTAGACCTCTTGAACTTCGGGCTATTCGGGCTTCAGCTTTTATAACCAGTGGAGATGCAATTGGGTGCAAGGATCTATAGACGGGTGTAAAGGAGCAAGGGATTTCAGGAAGAGCGCTATTCAATGCCTAACACAATTGCACCCCAGTCTATTCCCATTTTACGCCGGGTATTTGCTTCACAGCCCATTACAGGTGGCTCTGGCTGAAAATACACAGGAAATGTTACAGATCTACCGGAATCGTTGCCAATTCATTGTCTTCCAATAACGCTGTTGTTGAGGCAACAGCAAGAGGTTGATATCTTAAAAGTGATTTATTCCCCTTAAAGAGTTAAGGCTAAATATTGGTATCCTGATTCTGAAGCTGCAGCTTTTCTTGACTATCATTCCTGTTTTGCAGTGGATGTCCCATGCAGCGATTCAAAAATCACTCTTCGCTCACCATCACTGGAACAGATCTTACTGGAGGCGACGGTGACCTTAACCTGCGTCGTGTCAGACGCTCCTTATGGGCTCACTGTGACCTGGACCCGAGAAAAGGAGGCTTTGAAATCAGAGATTGCCGTCCAACCGGGAGAGGATCCCAACAGCGTGATCAGCAACTTAAACATCTCGACACAAGACTGGCTGAGTGGGGATAAGTTCTACTGCGTGGTGAGCCATCAGGATATGCCGACACCGATCAGAGAATCCATCCACAAGGAGAAGGGTGAGGGGGAAGATTGTTGCAATAAGTGACTATTCCTGCTGCATGTGCAAGGGCCAATTCATTATTTAAAGTGTTAATGGGCTAATCTGATCATTCAGTTTGGTAATTCCACGAACTCAGCACTCTGGGACCTGATGTTGTGTATGTTAGGGGAAACTGGATAAGTCCATGGGTGAGAAAGGGTATGTTATTAGGGTTAGATTAAGTGAGCTAGGAGGAGGCTTGTGTGGAACATTCACACCGGCATAGACCAGTTGGCCAAATCTCCTTGTTATGTGCTGTAAATTGTATGTAATTTTCCACACCAATCCTTCAAGATTTCAGAGTGAAAGGTTGTGTTCCCTCTGCTGCGGGATGGAAAACCAGAGGGGCCCCAGAGGGGAAAAGGAAAAGCTTTAAAATTCAACGCAGTGTCCATTTCTTTCACATCTAACCACCTGAAATTGGCTGAATTTTAATGAGGAAGGCGAGTTGTGGGCGGTGGTCTCACAGGCCACCCGGGAGAATGGGAGGATTGTAAGCCGAGTGAGGAGGTCTCGGATCACGGGGGGTGGGTTAGATAGGGACCCTGGATCCAGGGAGTATGTGTAAGGGCAATTATCACCTGGTTGCAGAAGTCCCCGCCTCGCTGTAACTGCAGGGATTTACACAGTGTGTCAACCGGACCAGCGACAGATAAACACCAAATGGTGGTTAAAAAAGAGCATTCCAGCCTAATTTAAATACATTACTCAAATATAATATTACAACTGGGAGTGGGCTAGTTGATGTCGGGATTACAATTTTTAACAATTTATATACCTCCACGCCCAAAACCTGCCCGCTGTATTCGTTTAAAGTTCCCCCATTGTCTCTGGAACTGTCCAGTTCATTGGTCTTTATTGTAACTGTTCGACAGCGAAAGATCCACGGGAACCAGCCGTGTCTGTCCTCCTGCCCTCGGCAGAAGAAGTCTCCGCTCAGGGGTTGGTCAGCCTCACCTGCTTAGTGAGAGGTTTCTCCCCCCGAGAGATCTTCGTCAAATGGACCGTCAATGACAAGCCGGTGGATTCGGGCAACTACAAGAACACCGAGGTGATGGCGGAGAACGGCAGCAGATCCTTCTTCATGTACAGCCTGCTATCCATTGCAGCCGAGGAGTGGGCCAGCGGCGCTTCTTACTCCTGTGTGGTGGGACATGAAGCGATCCCCTTGAAGATCACCAACAGAACCGTCAATAAATCCAGCGGTAAACCCAGTTTCGTCAACATTTCCCTTGTTCTGATGGACACCGTAAATTCTTGTCAATGAGAATCTCTCGATTGCATTTCCGTTCTTAAATTAAAAACAATAAAGGGTTTTTTTTCCAATCGTGAGTTAAACACACAGCCGCTCAATCAACTATGTTTCCTATTTTTGCCAATGTGAGGGCTGTTTATCTGAAGTAGGGAGTTTGCGCGCCTCGGTCCCAAGGCTTGTACAGCCAGCGCTCCCAGCTCAGATACACCATGGGTTGGAGACTGCGTGAAGTTCTCTCATTATAGAATTCCTGAAAGTAACTTCAGCAGAGAGAGAGTAAAGGCTAATTTTAATTCACTGCACCTCTCACAACCACCAGCGAGAGGGGAATGGGAAATGTGTAATTCACGTAACCCCCCACTGCCCCTCCTGCAGGGAGATGGGAAGTGAACCACTCTCTTTTAAATGCACTAAGTTGTTATCAGTACAATGTCACATTCTAACCCATGGTCTAAAGATTTTAAACTTGCCACATGAGTATTATATTCTGAAATAACTGTTTATTCCACGTAATATTTTTAAATAGGGTTGGGGGTGCAACAGTCCCTGTTAATTGTAAACTAACATGCTGAATTCTAATGGGCCATATCTAAACTGGTGATTTAATCCTCTGCGGGTTTCTCACAGTTGTGTCCCTGATGTTTCTGAGGCCCATCGGTTGAATTGTTGCATTCCTTCGGCTGACGTCACATTGCGCCTCACACAGGACACATTTACACAGAGCAGGGAGAATACTTGTGAAAGTGAGTTTGTCTGTGTTCACATGTAAGTGTGTTGATGATTTTTTATAAGTGTGTGTGTTTTTGTGTAAGTGCACAATTACACACAAACACACATAGACTTACATATAAAGACATACATTAACACTCTGACACATAATATTTTACGTAACTAGAATATAATGAAAACCATCATTGTCAAATCCAGTTCTTGATGCTCTCTGAAAATGTTAACAATAGCAATAATACACGTCAATCTAAACGCACACTTACACAACGGATACTTACACACACTTACACACACATAGACACACACATCAATCCACACAGACACTGACACAAAGCACACCTACACACACATAAACACATACATCAATCCACACACACACTTACACAAAACACACTTTCACACACATAGACATACGCACCAATCCATACACTTACACTTACAAAACACCACTTATACACACATAAATGCATACATCAATCCACACACACACTTACACAAAACACACTTACACACACATAAATACACATCAATCCACACACACACTTACACAAAACACACACACACTCGTAAACAAACGCATCAATCCAAACACACATTTAAACTAAACACACACACACTTACATGCAAACATACTATTGCACTTAGACACATACATCAATCAAAACACACACTTTCACAAAACACACACACACAAATTTACCTGCAAACCCATTGTTACACATAAACACACACACGCTTAAACCTAAACATGAACAACACTGATACATAGCCATACACTTACAGAAAAACACACAACTGAACAGACTTACACAAGCATGAACACGCATATAAATCCAAACACAAACTAACACAAAACACACACACACAAACTTACAGGTATACACAATGTTACACGAAATCTCACACACACACTTACACCTCAACAAAAACAAACACTTATAAATAACCATACACATACACTTGTAGGGAAACACACACATGAACATACATATACACAAGGATACACATACACATAAGCACACACATGAACACACTTGCACACACACACACACACACACACACACACACCCCACACACAGACACACACAAACCCTTAGATATGAAGATGCTTACACATAAAAGTACACACACTCACCTACACCAAATCGCACACTCGCAATTAAATATAAAAACACACACTTACATGCATTCTTAAACAAAACATAAACAAAGATTTACACACACATACACAATCTTACAAATACACACACGCACAACCTCACAGATCAACACGCTCACAGGGAAACACAAACACTGACTAATCCAGAACAAGAGATAATCATACAGTGATATAGACATTAAAGAGCACAAACAAAAACGTCAGGCTTTAGAAGA
Organism: Pristiophorus japonicus; assembly: GCF_044704955.1. Classification (NCBI taxonomy): domain Eukaryota; kingdom Metazoa; phylum Chordata; class Chondrichthyes; family Pristiophoridae; genus Pristiophorus; species Pristiophorus japonicus. Next base: position 136,851 of record NW_027254745.1, on the reverse strand, counting down.
ATGTAGAACTAAGATGCATTTTTATGACGGACAATGTATCCAACGCTTGGCCTGAATAAATAATTCCTGATACCATAATATCTCACAATTCACTATTCTGGTCTTACACATACACTGGATCAATGTAGTTGTTGCAAACTGACACGTTATTTATGTTCAGAGCATTGCCGTAACAAATAAAAAAACAAGGTTATAACTCACAACTGATCTCTTACCTAGCCTCCTTGGCAGCCTCCAACTAAGTAACTACCTTAACCTAGCGGAAAAATAATCGATATCCTGCTGTAAACCTTCCTCGATGTTTCATCGTATTATTTCCGAATGATAGATCGTTGCAAAGTCATCCAAAATCAATTAGCCTCTGACATGGAAGAAAAACTATCATATTTTCCAAAACGGACGACAGAGGGATCGTAAAGGAAGAGCGGCAGTGGAGTGAGGAACAGTGAGAGATTGTTGAGAGTGATTAACTTAACACAAAATATATATTGAAAGTCCAATTAAAGAACAAACTAATACCTTAAGGGAAAAAAGAGAATATAAAATAATAGCATGATACCCGGGATTAATAAACGATCTGAATATATTTCCTCCCTACATCCCCGTAGATTCCTCAGACCACATCTGGAATGAAGACTATGAGGACGAGAGCGGCAACATCTGGACAACCGCTTCCACATTCATCATCCTGTTCTTCCTGAGCATTTCCTACAGCACTGCCGTCACTCTGGTGAAGGTGAGAAGATTCAATCCGCTCACACTTCTATCTGACTGAAGCCGTTTGACAAATCTCTGGATGTTTCATTAATAAAAACCCTGAGATAAATGCCCCAGACCGCTAAACTTCCGCTTAATTCTTTTATCCCACTTTTGCATCTCAAGTGATGATCTGAATTTCGGCCACCGTGAATGTTCCTCATCTGTTTATTATTTCTGTGTCACTAAAAATAAAATATGTCCTCTTGGTGATTCTCAGAGTAAAATGCCTTAATTTACTAGATCCGAATCAGTGGCTGAGAAATATATAACTGGGATTTCCATCTTTCTGTTTGAAATGTGTGCGATAATTGTGGCTGTAATGTAACTGCATCTCAGAGTTTCACCGTGCCTTGTACATTTCATGTGTAAATAAATAACTTTTCTCATTCTTATTCACAAGTGTTCCCTTCCCTTTATGCTGAGCCCCTGTTCACTCGCTCTGATGTCTGTCACAACTGTACAGATAGCGGCAGCTCTGACATGAGAAATAGGAGAAGGAGTAGGCCCGACGGACCCTCGAGTCTACTCCGCCATTCAATAAGATCCGGGCTCATTATCGACCTCAACTCCACTTTCCCGCCCGATAGCATATCCGTTGCTTCTCCTAGAGTCCAAAAATCTAACTATTTGAGCCTTTGAATTTATTTAGAGACTCAGCATCCACAGCCGTCTGGGGCAGGGAATTCCAAACATTCACAACCCTCTGAGTGAAGAAATTCCTCCTCATCTCCGTCTTAAATGGCCGATCCTTTATCCGGAGAGAGTGCTCCCTAGTTCTCGAGTGTCCAGCCGGGGAAAACAAACCTTCAGCATTTAACTTGTCAAGCGCCCTCAGAATCTTATGTTTCAATCAGATCACGTCTCATTATTCTAAACTCCAGAGAGTACAGGCCCAATCCGCCTGTATTCGGTTCTCAAAGTATTGCTCAGTTATATTCACTTTATGTTCACTTTTTTACACTTCCCTGTAAATTGTTTTCTGTGAAATTGTTAATAAATCTCGAATGACAAATGAAGTAACTTGGACTTTGCTGTATTCCTTTCTCCACGGCTCCTGTACACTTCTCCATTTTCCCTGTCACACTGTGTTTTATTTGCCTGACAGGTATGTTTCACCCGTCCTATCTGGGTTGTGATTGAACCCAAGTTCCATTGGTGAAGGACCCATGGCGCCACCCAGTGTCCCATCGGAGAAAAGACATCTCTACCGCAGCCTTGATGTATCTGGTCCCAGAGGCGGAATTGCGGCACAACCACCAGGTGCACCATGCAGTCTCCTCTAATATTATGATCTGTCACAGTCACATGGCAGGTTCTGTGAAAAAACAGGTCTCTGTCTCGTCACAGATTTTCACAGTTCAGTACACGGCATAGTAAGTCTCCCTTTCACTGTCCCATCAAACTCTCCCAGGGCAGGTACAGCACGGGTTAGAAATCTGACACAAACGCCCAAGGTAGCACAACACCGGAGAATGGCCCCCAATAGGGTGAGCCTGTGCTGGCGCAATAGGGTGAGCCTGTGCTGGCCCAATCGGATGAGCCAGGCTGGCCCAATAGGGTGAGCCCATGCTGGCCCAATAGGGTGAGCCCGAGCTGGCATAATAGTGTGAGCCCGGGCTAGCCCAATAGCGTGAGCCCATGCTGGCCCAATAGGGTGAGCCCATGCTGGCCCAATAGGGTGAGCCGGGTTGATCCAATAGGGCGAGCCCAGGCTGGCTCAATCGGGTGAGCCCAGGCTGGCCCAATAGGGTGTGCCTGTGCTAGCCCAATAGGATGAGCCCAGGCAGGCCCAATCGTGTGAGCCCATGCTGGCCCAATAGGATGAGCCAGTGCTGGCCCAATAGGGTGAGCTCAGGCTGGCCCAATAGGGTGAGCCGGGCTGGCCCAATAGGGCGAGCCCGGGCTGGCCCAATAGGATGAGCCGGGCTGGCCGAGGGTCACCAGACAACATTCAGCACAACAAGGCTCCCTGTCAGGGGCCACTGACCTGGGCACAAACATGTGTCCAATCTAACTGTCAGACACGCTGAAGCCCCGCCCATCCATTATCCCTGCCCAAAGGGCCGCGCAAACACCGCCGTACCCGCCCTGACCAAGATGGCGGCCACTGAGCCCGCTCCCCTGGGAAGCTCACTGACTGGGCCTGGAACCGGGCTGTGATTCGGTTCTTGGGGACGAGCCCGGGTGTGTGTAAAGCAGATGGTGCGGTGTGTTGCCTCTCGGGCCTGGGCCCGCACTCGGGCTGCGTGTCCCGCCTGGGGTTTATTAACGCAGGAATCGATTGATTCTGCACTTTGTGACTGACAGGCGACAAGCCCCGCACCATCCGGGCACGAATCATTCCATGCATGTGGTGCAGAGAAATAAAACTCGGTTAAGGCACTTGGGCTGGGGGAGGCGTGCACTGGGACTGGGGTAAGGCAGTCGGACTGCAGTAATGCACTTTGGATGGGGGAGGCTTGCACTGGAACTAGGGTAAGGCACTTCGGCTGGGGGAGGCATACACTTGGACTGGCTAAGGCACTTCAGCTGGGGGAGGCGTGCACTGGGACTGGGGTAAGGGACTTGGGCTGGGGGAGGCATGCACTGGGACTGGGGTAAGGCACTTTAGCTGGGTTGGGGGCATGCACTTGGAATGAGGTAAGGCACTTCGGCTGGGAGATGCATGCACTGGGATTGGGGTAAGGCACTTTGGCTGGGGGATGCATATACTGGGACTGGGGTAAGGCACTTCGGCTGGGGGAGGCATGCACTGGGACTGGTATAAAGCACTCCAGCTGGGGGAAGCCTGCACTGGGACTGGGATAAGTCACTTCGTCTGGTGGAGGCATGCACTCAGAGTGGGGTAAGGCACTTCGGCTGGAGGAGACTTCCACTGGGACTGGGGTAAGGCACGTTGGCTGGGGGAGGCGTGTACTGCGACTGGGGTAAGGCACTTTGGCTGGGGGAGGCATATACTGGGGTAAGGCACTTCGCCTCTGGGAGGCATATACTGGGACTGGGGTAAGGCACTTTTGCTGGGGGAGGCATGCACTGGGTCTGCGGTAAGGCACTTTGGCACTGGGATGCATGCACTGGATCGGGTTAAGGCACTTTGGCTGGGGAGGCATTTACTAGGACTGGAGTAAGGCACTTCCGCTGGGGAGGGATGCACTGCGACTGGAGCAAGGCACTTTGGCTTGCAGTCGCTGTCTTCTGGGAGTTCTGCCTCTGTTGTTTCAGGAAGTCAAAGTGGATCAAGTTACAATTTGCAAAGTCAGTGAGACGTTGGGATGGGTGGTTTCAGTTATACATTCGAGTGAAACCTCAGGCTGTGGCTTATCCTCCAAAGGATCCAATCATGGAAAAAGGTTGGAGCATGGCGGCCATTTTTGCAGTACAAATAAGCACGTCCTTTATTAAATCGCTCCCTCCCTCCACCCATCTCTGACCCCCTGTCTCACCCACCGCGCATGCTCAGTTCACACTGCCTGGCTGATTGACGGCAGCTCCCGACCAATAGGGAGAGCAGTTGTGGAGCTGGTGGTCTGGGTGGGCGGTTAGTCTTCCAACCAATCGGCGTGTGCAAGGGGTGCGGCTTGCTGTATTGTATAGGGTTAATCACATAGGGTTAATTATGATATTTCGACATTTACAGTGTGTTTCTGCTTCATGCCTCGTGGAATGTTGTTGATGCAGAGAGAGAGAGAGAGAGGGACCTTGATGCGCACACCATCTTGTTTATGGGACAGTCGGCGCCTCGAGGTCTCATGCTTTGTGAAAGAACAGCTGGGGCCTTACTGATTAGGAGTTGGCCATAAGCCACATGCACCCATGTTTGTTCAATAGTATAAAGGAATGGAACTGTCCAGTAGCTCTTTTAACTTCACCTTGGACCATGATTCGCGAGCGGTGCCGGGACCCCCAAGGCTCCAGACTAGCCATCGTTGCGGAGTTCCCGACGGGCCGAAGGCTTTGAGCTTTGTTGCATCTTATCATACTTCTCTTTTCTTCATAAACTGTATTATGTTTCTTTTCCCTCAGTAAACGGTGTTTTATCTTTACTTCATTTGTCTTGCCTCTTATTTAACATTCATCCAGAACCCGAACCTGGGTCTATTATTATCGATCCAAAAAATGTTGGCATCACGAACAGGATCTGGTAAAATGTTTAAGAGAAAAGACAAGGAGCAGTCTCCTCCTGCGGGAGAGAAGTATAGAATACCAGGGTGGAGCATGAGGGATGAGGGTTTTGGCTCTCTTGCCAATGTGCTAGCCCAGTTTGCATCCCCACAACATTGGGATATGCAGTTATTGGAACAGAGCAAAGATAGACCCGTACCCCACGCGGTACTGTCTCTCCTGGAGGAAGTCGGCTTCCCACAGGAGAAAAGTAATCCCTCACAAATGGGATGAATTTTGTTGACAGCATTAAAGACGATGTGTAAACAACTTAAGGAAAGTGAGGCAGAAAACCTAGAGTTAAAAACAGCTGTTAAGGTTTTTCGAAAGTCAAAACTCGACTCTGACTGAAGCGGTCCACACTGCACAACAACAGGTGGACAAGCTCAATGAACAATCAGAAACTTTAATATGCCATCTGGTGACAGTACAACATTATTAAAAAGCCAGACGACGGAAATTACAGATAGATCGGTCAAAGGTACGTGCATTGGTAGCTGGACCCACTTGGGATCCGGCTCATTGGGAAGGAGACATCTGGTACTCCTCTGACTCAGAATATGAATGGTCAGATGGAGAGGGGGGAACGGGAGGAAACTAAAAACCCTCCCCCATACGCTCCGAGCAAGAAAGCTAGACCCCTTATGACAAATAAGGTGAAACAGCAAGATGGGAAACAGCCAGTAACCACTAGAGGGGTGCGTGACTTCACCACTTGTGAGTTACAAGAAATAGGGTCTCGATTTCGCAAAAAACCCGAGGAATCATTGTCAGAATGGCTAACCCGGATTTGGGATCAGGGAGCATCAGGCGTAATACTTAACCCTGAAGAGTTAATAAAAATGAGGACTATGATTACGGACCACCATATCACAGCAGTGCTACGAAATGTCCAGGGCACAAGTTCGCTATGGGACATGGTTACTATAGGGGTCCAGGAAAAATATCCCTCTGCCGTTGATTGGAAAGGGGAGTTAAAACCTTGGAGTACTGTGGTGGAGGGTGCGATACAATTGCACAACATGGAAACACAGGGAGGAATATATCACCAACAATATGGGGGGCCAGATCAGGAGCTCTTTACGGCAGGAATGCAGAGCAGGCTGATGAAGAGTGGCCCTCCTATGATGAGGGGTGCGCTACGTGCATTATTGGGACCAGCCCAAGAGCAGCGGGTAGGGGACGCTCTCCTGTTGTTAGGACAGTTAGACGATGTAGAAGATAGTGTGCGAGAGTCGAGAACGGCTAATGTAGAGGGGGATCGGGACCAGCGACAAGGTTCGACCTCTGGGAAAGATATAGGGTCAGGAAAGACAAAAAAAAAGAATTGCGCAGAGGGACATGTACGCGTCTTTATTGAAAGCAGGGGTCCCCAAGGAAAAAAAATTGATGCAATCCCAACAGGAGCAATGTATTCTATGTGGAAGCAACACTGCGTCCCGGGAACAGGGAAGGGTAAAAGGAGGGAGGTAAGGGAGACTTAGTCGGATAACGTCAAGTCTGCGGATGCGGAGAAACCATCTCCCACTAGCCTATATCCCAGCGTAGAAGAGCTGTGGAAGGCTAGTAATCCCCTCGACTGGGGTGTGGCCGGGATCCGGGAGTACTCCCCATTAGAACCACATCAACCCAAGCTCCCGGGATCTGAGGCCACACATTCCGATTACGATACATTGGCGGGGTGGGGGCGAACATACAAAGAGATGTTGCTTTACTAGACACAGGGGCAGAAGTTACTATTATCCATGGAAACCCTAGGAAACACACAGGGACCTGTATGATGATTAATGGGTTCGGGGGTGGGGGGCAGAAACGCCCGCTGTCCGAACAACTATCAGAATGGCGTTGGGAAATGGGCCTCCGCGCTGCGTAACGGTCTTAATATCGGCAGTAAAGGAACATATTATTGGGATGGACCTTTTAAAGGGAACCACACACAACATCTCGTTCGGGCGATTCTCATTCGGGATATGGGCGATCATTGAGATTGCAGAGGAAGCAAAGTGGGAACCAGTGGTAATACCACGGCCATTGCGTATAGTGACTATGAAACAGTACCAAATACCTGGGGGACACAAAGAAATAGGGGAAACCATACAAGGTCTCTTGGAGGCGGGAATCATTAGACATGTGGTGTCCCCTACAAAAGCCCTGTTTGGCGTGTGCAGAAACCCGACAAAAGTTGGAGGATGACTGTGGATTACCGACAACTGAACAAATGTGCCCCTCTCCTGGCAACCGCTGTCCCAATGTAGTAACTATAACAGAGCGGCTGTCTGAAGAAGGTGCGGAGTGGTATGCGGTAACCGACCTGGCCAATGCCAGTTTCGCCAATCTAATAGCGGAAGAATCACAGCACCAGTTTGCACTCACTTGGGAAGGGAGGCAATACACGTTTAAACGCCTACCTCAAGGTTACCTACATAGCCCTACCCTATGCCATGGATTGGTGGCCCGGGACCTGGACATGTGCACGTTGGCTCCTAATATCTCACTGGCACACTATATCGATGATGTACGAATAAGGGGTCCCACCGAGGATGTGGTGTCAGAAGCCCTAGCTACTTTAGTCCAACACATGCGAGATCTGGGCTTGGAGATAAATCCGAAGAAGGTGCAGGGCCCTAGCCAGTTTGTCCAGTTTCTGGGGATCCAATGGTCTCGCGGTGAGCGCATCATACCCGAGCCTGTGAGGAATAAAATTAAAGAAATGGCCACCTCCACGAATAAAACTGAGACACAACGGTTCGTGGGACTATTGGGTTACTGGAGGAGACACATACCTCAACTCACGTTGCTATTAAAATCGTTGTATGCCGCAACTCGAAAAAAGGCCCACTTCGAGTGGGGAAAGGAACAACAGGTGGCTTTTGATGCAGCCAAAGAAGCCGTAGCTCAAGCTTTACCCCTAGCCCCACGAGTGCCTGGACAGCCTTTTGAGCTCCAGGTATCCGTTATCAATGATACTGCAGTATGAAGTTTGTGGCAGGCTCAACATGGCACTCGTATATCGTTAGGGTTATGGTCTAGAACATTGACAGATGCTGCTGCTCGTTACACTCCATTTGAGAAACAATTATTAGCATGTTATTGGGCCCTAACAGAAACAGAAGGACAGACAGGGGACGACAAAGTCAGTTTAAGACAAGACCTACCCATATTATCCTGGGTTCTCTCAGAAAATGAGACACACAAGGTCGGGCGAGTGCATAGTGCGCTCGAAATGGTATATCGCAGACAGAGCAAGTAAAGGGAAAGAAGGAATCACCCGACTACATGAGCATGTGGCTGGATACCCACAAACAGCTGAGAGTGAACTTACGCAGTCGTCTGTCAGTTTAACCAAAGAGTCACCGATCTCCTGGGATGTGTCTTTTGAACAGTTAACACCCGAAGAACGTAGCCATGCCTGGTTCACAGGTGGCTCAGCGGTCTGGCGAAATGGCCTTCGGTGATGGCGAGCCGCTGCCTTCAATCCAAAAAAACAGACAATTGTGCATGATGAGGGCGTGGGAGACTCCAGCCAGCAAGCAGAACTAGCAGCTGTAGTCCCTGCGCTAGAAGAGGAACAGCAACAAATACACATATATACTGACTCATGGGCAGTAGCCAATGGCATGGCGGGCTGAATGCGAAACTGGCATGAACATAACTGGCAAATAACTGGGAAAGACTTGTGGGGAAAGTACCTATGGGAACAAATATGTTCCAAATCCCAGAAGATGAAAATAACTGTATATCATGTGGACACCCACATGAAAAACACTTCAAAGACTTCTGAATATAATAACACAGTTGATAATATAGCCCGGGTACGGGCTGTCAAAGAGGCGGAAGAGGAAGAATATGGCATAGGCAAGTGGGCCCACCACAAATCTGGACATTTGGGCATTCAGGGTACGATACAGTGGGCACGAAATGGGGGGTTACATTTGACTACGGACGGTGTTAATCAGATCATAAACACCTGTGAAATTTGTCAAAAGGTGAAGCATTTCCCCCTACAACGACAATTAAGAGAGGGACTCAACCAGCAGAAACATGGCAAGTTGATGATGTAGGACCTTTACCATTGCAACAACGGTTCCAATATTTGCTCACTGTTGTTGATACCTATTCTATACTTTTGATCGCTTATCCTGTGACTAAAGCGAATCAACCAAGTACGATTAAAGGACTGGAGAATTTAATCACATACTACGGTGAACCAGCAGAAGTACAGTCCGATAATGGGTCGCACTTCACAGGTCAAACAGTGCAACAGTGGGCGGTAGATAACGAGATCTATTGGATGTTTCACATACATTACTATCCGCAAGCTGCAGGTTTAATGGAACGCATGAATGGATTACTTAAACAACAGATTAAAATATTAACTCCCACTAACACATTGCAAGGGTGGTTAAAGATTTTCCCACAAGCAGTGCGCAATCTGAATCACCGACCATTGTGGGGGGAAACTCCCATAAGCCACATGTTAGGCAAAGTTAGTGTCCCTACTATTGAAAAAGAAAATCAGACTCAGGACACAGTTTGTGAAGGAGGAAAAGTGTGGGTGCAGTACCCCCAGAAACACTTACAAGCAGGGGAAATCTTAGTGAAAGGAGAACGAAACACTTATTGGGTGCTCCTGACCGGTCAAGATGTTCCTCCATCTGTTGACAAGGGTAAATTGACTAAACGGTGCTGAATTAATATAATTATGCTTCCTCCCACAGGAATTCAGCCCAAAATGGCGACTTACCAACTCGTGCTGGCCAGCCTCTGTGTCTCGTTATCTGTGACTGTGCTACTTCCATCCTCAAACACAGCATGGGGTGGCGGATAGCTAACACTGATCGTATGCAAGACAATTACTAACCTTCCTCCACACTGTAGACCTAACTCGTTAAGCTCAATTTCTAAAAGATAATCAAAAGGTCACTGACGAATTGAGCAAACGAGGGCGTATTCTTCATACTCTGCAAGTTGCTATGAGTTACAGTGAAGGCGCCTTGGTCAGAGTTGCGACAACGGTCAATGACCTTACTGTACACCATTGGTGGGACACCTTTTACGAATGGTCCCCAAAGACATCTGCCCCTTTGAAGCTGTTACTACATCCTATCGTTGTTTTACTCATCGCGTTATTACTGATATTTATGTATGCTTTGATGTAGATTGTGGGCGTTGTTCGCGCAAACATAATATGTAACTGATGCATTACGCTTTCAACTCGATTATATTACTTAGAATCTCTAAATATCAAGATTGGATAGTATTGTATAGGGTTAATCACATAGGGTTAATTATGATATTCCGACACTTACAGTGTGTATTCTGCTTCATGCCTCCTGGAATGTTGTTGATCCAGAGAGGGAGAGACCTTGATGCGCACACCATCTTGTTTGTGGGACAATCAGCGCCTCGAGGCCTCATGCTTTGTGGAAGAACATCTGGGGCCTTACAGATTAGGAGTTGTCCATAAGCCACATGCACCCATGTTTATTCAACAGTATAAAGGAACGGAACTGTCCAGTAGCTCTTTGAATTTCACCTTAGACCGTGATTCGCGAGTGGTGCCAGGACCCCTAAGGCTCCAGACCAGCCGTCGTTGCGGAGTTCCCGACGGGTCGAAGGCTGTGAGCTTTGTTGCATCTTATCATACTTCCTTTTTCTTCGTAAACTGTATGATGTTTACTTTCTCTCAGTAAATGGTGTTTTATCTTTACTTCATTTGTCTTGTCTCTTATTTACCATTCATCCAGATCCCGAATCTGGATCTATTATTATCGATCCAAAACACATGCTCGCACAAGTCTTTTACACAGGTTATACAATACAAGCAGCTTGTTGGAGCATAAAATGTTTCTAGCTTTCTCAAAAGCAATTACTTGTTATTTTCCCCCATACCCAGTTCTCACCTTTACGCAATAACACATGTAAGGGCTCTAAGAGGGTGCTTAACCCCGGTAGAAATTTGCCAAAATAGTTGAGAAGTCCCAGGAACGACCGCAGCTCCATGATGTTCTGTGGCCTGGCCTCTGTCTTGGCGTCTGTGGGCCGAATGCCGTCCGCCGCAATCTTTCTCCCAAAAAACTCCACTTCTATTGCCATGAAAACGTATTTCGACCTCTTCAGCCGCAGCCCTACGCGATCCATTCGACGGAGGGCCCCCTCTAGGTTTGTAGGTGCTCCACAGTGTCCCGACCCATGACCAATATGTCGTCCTGAAAGACCACTGTGCATGGCACCGACTTGAGTAGGCTCTCCATGTTTCTCTGGAAGATCGCTGCAGCCAACCGAATTCCAAACGGGCATCTGTTGGAGATGAACAGTCCCTTGTGCGTGTTGATGCAGGTGAAGCCCTTCGAAGTCTCCTCCAGCTCCTGCGTCATGTAGGCCGAAGTTTAGTCGAGCTTGGTGAACGTCTTGCCTCCTGTCAGCATCGCAAATAGGTAGTCTGCCTTAGGTAGTGGGTATTGGTCCTGTAGCGAGAAATAATTAATAGTTACTTTATAATCGCCGCAAATCCTGACTGTGCCATCACTTAGGAACAATCGGGCTGGCCCACTTACTGAATTCCACTGGGGAGATGATGTCCTCGCGTTGCAGCCTGTCCAACTCGATTTCCACTCTCTCCCTCATCATGTGAGGTACCGCTCGCACCTTGTGGTGAATGGGCCGTACCTCTGGGACCAAGTGGATGAGCACCTTCGCCCCGGTAAAAATGTCTAATGCCTGGCTCAAAAAGGGAAGGATATTTTTAAGAATCTGGGTACATGAGGCCTCATCGACATGTGATAGCGCTGGGATGTCATCCCAGTTCCAGCGGATTTTACCCAGCCAACTCCTTCCAAGCAGTGTGTGGCCATCGCCCGGGACAATCCAGAGTGGCAGTTCATGCACCGTGCCCTCGTAGGTGACATTGACCATGGCGCTGCGCAGGACAGTGATGAGCTCTTTGGTGTACGTTCTCAGTTTCGTGTGCATGGGGCTCAGGGCTGGTATGAGAGTCTTGTTGCACCACAGTCTCTCAAACATCTTTTTACCCATGATGGATTGGCAAGCGCTAGTGTCCAGTTCCATGGCTACGGGTAAGACATTCAATTTAACATTTAGCATTATAGGTGGACATTTTGTCGAAAATGTGTACAGCCCGTCTACTTCAGCATCTGCCTCCTCTCTCTGAGGCTCGAAATTGCTTTTATCCACCATGGACCGATCTTCCTCTGCCACGTGGTGGTCAGCAGGTTGCAAGCTCGTTGGAGGAGCCCCATTGTTCCACAGCTGTTGCAAACATACCCTTTGGAGCGGCATGAATAGGCTGAATGGAAGCCTGCACAACGCCAACAAGGTGTGAATTACCTTGCATTCATCCTTTGTTGCGGAATCTGAGTCATCTGGGTCACCTGAGGCCTTCTGGCTGTTGCAAACTCGTGGTTTCTGCCCTGTACATTTCTGCTCACAAACACAGTTCCAATTAATTTGTGAACATTGCAAGCACTTGTGTGCTGAGAGATTTGTTTGGTGTTATCACTGACGGACATAAACGCCTGTGCTATTTCAATGGACTTACTGAGGGTCGGTGTCTCTTCAGTCAAAAGTTTTCGTCAGATGGTCTCGTGGCCAATGCCCAGTACAAAAAAGTCTCCGAGCAGCTGCTCCAGGTAGCCATCATATTCACATTGTCCTGCAAGTTGCCTTAGCTCGGCGATGTAGCTCGCCACTTCCTGACCTTCAGATCGCTGGCACATGTAGAACCGATACCACGCCATCAGCACGCTTTCCCTCGGGTTAAGATGCTCCCGAACCAGTGCACACAGCTCCTCATACGACTTATCTGTGAGTTTCACTGAAGCCAGAAGATTCTTCATGAGGCTGTAGGTCGGTGCCCCGCAAACCGTGAGGAGGACTGCTCTCCTTTTCGCAGCACCTCCTTCTCCATCCAGCTCATTGGCTACAAAGTACTGGTTTAGCCGTTCGACAAAGGCTTCCTAGTCCCCATCCTCCAAGACCTTCTCCAGGACGCCCACAGTTTGCTGCATCTTTCCATTGGATTTGCATAGTCGTCGCCAGTTATTGTGTTCCTAACAGAGATGAGACTGCACACAGGGAGGTTAAAGTAACAGTGACCTCAGTCTTTATTTAGGCACTCCAGAATGAGGAACAGGCCTTAGGGGCTGGCTTATATACAGTGCTCCCAAGGGATGCTGGGATCCCTTGGGACTTCAGGGGATGTGATACCTGTTGGCAGAACATGGGAGTGCATGCTTTACAGATACAGAACACACCCCTCCCCCAACTCGTGCTCTCTACCCTCCCCCCACAACTCGGGCTCCCTCCCCTCCCACCCACCACACTCTGGCTCGGGCTCCCTCCCCTCCCGACTCGGGCTCCTTCACCCTCCCCTCTCCTACCGACTCGGGCTCCTACATCCTCCCCTCCCCCCCGACTCGAGCTATCACCACACCCCACCCCGCAACTCAGGCTACTCCTCTCCCCCACAACTGGGGCTTCTCACCTCCCCCAACTGGGGTTCCTCCCCACCCCCCAACTCGGGCTCCTCTCCTCCCCACAACTCAGGCTCCTCCCCTTCCCCCTCTCCCCAAAAAACTTTGGCATTCCCCCTCCCCCACTCCCCCAACTCGGGCTCTCCCCCTCCCTCACCCTCTCCCCCAACACGGGCTCTCCCCCTCCCTCTCTCCCCCAACGCGGGCTCTCCCCCAACTCGGGCTCTCCCCCTCCACCTCTCCCTCAACTCGGGCTCCCCCTCCCCCTCTCCCCACACTCGGGCTCCCCCTCCCTCTCTCCCCCAACACGAGCTTTCCTCCTCCCCCTCCCCCTCCCCCGCAACCCGGGATCCCCCCTCCCCCTCAATCGGGCTCTAACCCTCTACCCCAACTCGGGCTCTTCCCCTCCCCCTCTCCCCCAACTTGTGCTCTCCCCATACCTCCTCCCCCAACTCAGGCTCTCCCTCTCCACCCCTCTCCCCCAACTCGTTCTTTCTCCCTTCCCTTCTCCACCAACTCCGGCTCCCCCAACCCCGTCTCTCCCCCTACCCCAACTCGGGCTCGCCCCCTCCCACCTGAAGGTACTGACTCTGGCTGGGTTCAGTTCTACACTCACTCGTTCCCTTCCCCTGAAGGTGCTGACACTGATTGGGTTCAGTTTTACAGTCACTGGCTCCGCTCCCCTGAATGTACTGACTCTGGCTGGGTTCAGTTCTACACTCACTAGTTCCCTTCCCCTGAAGGTACTGACTCTGGCTGGGTTCAGTTCTACACTCACTGGTACCCATCTACTGAAGTGCTGACTCTAGCTGGGTTGAGATCTACACTCACTGGTTCCCCTCCGCTGAAGGTACTGACTCTGGCTGGGTTCAGTTCTACACTCACTGGTTCCTCACTGTTTGTGAAATGCTCCTGAACTTTATTAAATACACACAGCAGAAGCCCATGAATGTGATGCTAGATCACTGACTCATGAACAGCCAGCAGTGTTGAGCCTCCTGAGGATTCGATCCCTTTACGGCCAGTATTTACAGGAGCTGGGACACGGGAAATTATACATTTGTTCACTAAAAATAGTAATTTCGACTTAATTTACAGACGCTCCCTGAACAATCCCCATTTTCCCTCCATTTGCAAACGCTCCCTGATCGGTACCCATTTCTCCATTTACGGACACTCCCTGTCCAGTCCCCATTTCTCCCAAATTTACAGAAGCTTCCTGACCAGTCCCCATTTCTCCTCCATTTACAAACGCTCCCTAACAGGTCCCCATTTCTCCATTAACAGACACTCCATGACCGGTCCTCATTTCTCCTCCATTTAAAGACACTCCCTGACCGGTCCTCATTTCTCCTCCATTTACAGACACTCCCTGACCGGTCCTCATTTCTCCTCCATTTACAGACACTCCCTGATCAGTCCCCATTCCTCCTCCATTTACAGATGCTCCCTGACCAGTCCCCATTTCTCCATTTACGGACGCTCCCTGACCAGTTGCTATTTCTCCTCCATTTACAGACACTCCCTGACCACTCCCCATTTCTCCTCCATTATAGACACTCCCTAACTCGCTGGGGATTTCCCAGCACTTCCTGCTGGTTCCAGAGTCTGTGTCTGAAACTGGCGGGTGGTTGTGGTGCAGCGGATAATGCGGCGTGTTGTCTCTTAAACTCCAGGAGGAATCGGGATTTTGTGTTGTGGCTTAAACAGATGGAACCCTGTGAGGTGGAGTAAACATTGCATCATCTGTTAGTGAAAGGGATTCATTCAGGACAATCAGCAGGGTTTCAGGAAATCACACAGTGCAGTGAGAAAGGAAATAAATGTTGTGTAGATGGATTGTCAAAAGGTGTTTGATAAGATGCCGGACAGGAGGCTTGTTGACCAAATTAATGCTCACAGTATTAAAGGGAGTGGGGCAGCGTGGAGAGGAAGTTGGGTCAAGGGCAGAAAATAGAGAGTGGCGGTTAATGGAGGTTCTTCAGACTGGGGGGATGTAAACAGTGGTGATCCCAGAGTCAGTGTTGGAATCTTTGCTCTGCTCAATATAGAGAAATGATCTGGGCTTGGGTATATGGGGCACACAAGCAAAATCTCCAGGGAACACCAAAAAGGGCACATGGCTAACTGTGAAGAGGATTTAAGTGCCTTCATTGTCAATACACAGGTTAATAATTGGGCAGGTAGATGTGAAATGAAAGTTAATGCAGAGAAATGTGCTGCGATAGATTTCGGGAAGAAGAAAAAGGGAGGAAATGTATATTAAATGGTAAAACTTTCAA
The DNA here is from genome assembly GCF_044704955.1 of Pristiophorus japonicus. Lineage (NCBI taxonomy): Eukaryota > Metazoa > Chordata > Chondrichthyes > Pristiophoridae > Pristiophorus > Pristiophorus japonicus. The sequence continues at coordinate 121,157 of NW_027254745.1, read as the reverse complement.
TGGAGTAGAGGATCAGAGAGATTTAGGATTGTAGGATTCCAGCTAATTCCATGTCTTATTGAGGATCGAGAGACGAGTGTTAGAACACAAGAACATAAGAAATAGGAGCAGGAGTAGGCCATCTGGCTCCTCGAGTCTGCTCCGTCATTCAATAATATCATGGCTGAACTGCTCCTGGCCTCTAATCAACTTCCTTGCCCGCTCCCCATAACCCTTCACTCCCTGATCGCTCAAAAATATGTCTATCTCCACCTTAAATATATTCAATGATTATTATTAGAAACATTAAGATTTTAAGAACTGTAATTTGAGCAGATTCTCTGTGCTCTACCACATCAGAGTAAAGATGCAAGTCCCGCGTGTCCACAGTAACTGACACCAGGTCAGTCCGCTGGATGGTACCTCGGGTGCCCTGAGCTTGATCTCCGGTGTCTCTAGTCCCCACTGCCCTCGTACATCAGTCACCCCTCACTTTTATGCCCTGCACTGGTCCATCTCTGGCACTGGACTCTTCTTTGTCTTGTCTGCTGGGTTTGGGCAGGATACGAGGAAAAGACAGCTAGAACGTCTCTAATCCGTGATTTACAAGGACACTTTCCCTGGTTCCCAGCAGTTACTTTTCTTCAATAATTTTCTCATTATCCCTAAACTCCCCTGCCTGCTGTTAGTTGTTAGTTCTTATAGTTTCACAATTATAGGTATAAGCATCACGCGTTATATTCTAATCTATTGTGTTACTCAATCTGGTTTAAGCTTACATTCTGTTCTTTTCCCTGATCTGATTACAGATTGCAACTGTGGATTCAGTGAATGGAATGTCTTATCAGTGTTGCCATGGTGACCTGTCTGCAGTGAATCGATTGTTTGAGTTTCTAACTCAGACTAAACTTATCTTTCCCATGATGCACATTTAAGTCAAAGTCAATGTATTTTAGCCATTTTATGTTGATAACGTGGTTAAAGAAGCAGAAAGGGTCCTATGGTTTATAAATAGGGCTGTGTAGTACAAAAGGGCAGAGGTCATGTAAACGTGCACAAATCATTGGTTAGGCTGCAGTTCGAGTATTGTGTCAGGTTTTGGGGATCTTACACCAGGAAGGATATCGAGGCCATGGAGAGGGTGCAGAGAGATTCACTGAGATGATACCAGGGAAGAGAGGCTTTAGTTATCAGGGCAGATTGGAGAAACTGGGACTCTTTTCACTATAACAAAGGGTCATTGGAGACCAGAGGGAGGTGTTCAAAGTTTGATCGGTAAGTGAGGAAAAACTATTTATACCAGTCGGTGAGTCAGTAACTCGAGGGCATCAAATTCAAATCATCACTAAAAGGCTCAGACCCAGGGGTGAGCTATCGAACACACTATACAACAATGTTCGGGAGACTCACTGTCCCTCCGGATCTGTGTCCAGGGGAGGAACCGATGGGTTTTCCTTATCTTTGGGTTAAATTATGTTCTCATCGATGTGATGGATGTCAGTGTTTGGGAATGGGTCATTCTGAGCACCTTGTGTCTGCCTAAAGCACTTCCAGGGCAGGTAAAGCACGGGGTTAGATACAGAGTAAAGCTACCTCTACACTGTCCCATCAAACACTCCCAGGGCAGGTACAGAACGGGTTAGATACAGAGTAAAGCTCCCTCTACACTGTCCCATCAAACACTCCCAGGACAGGTACTGCACAGGATTGCTGCACTGTCAGTGTTGCCATCTTTCAGATGAGTCGTTCAAACGAGGCCCCATCAGCTCTCAACCAATATCACTCAAACAGATTCTCTGGCCATTGCTGTTCATGGCAGCTTGCTGTGTGCAAATCATCTGCTGCATTTCCTATACTACAACAGTGAATGCACTTCAAATGTACTTTGGTGTTGTTGCACTTCATTGGCTGCAAAGCACTTTGAGGTCATGTGAGGTGCTGCATAAGGACAGGTCTTTGTTAAATGAAGGAGAAAAGTTCCAAAAAAGGAACAGTTAGTAACAGTACAACAATTAGTCTCTTCTTATATTGGAGAATTCAAGGAATCGACACACTGTGTGTCGGAACCAACGCTGATTTATTTGTCAGATATCCAGAACATTAAATCCAGCCCAGTTACAGGAGAAACACAGCCCGACTGTCAGAATGAACACGATTCAGTCCTGATGTGATTCACAGCAGAATCCAAACCTGCAGTCACTTGTGAACTCGCAGGTGTCTCAGCAGGTTGTATGGAGCAGTGAATCCCTTCCAACAGATGGAACAGGTGAATGGCCTCTCCCCAGTGCGAACCCGCTGGTGTGTCAGCAGGTTGGATTTCTGAGTGAATCGCTTCCCACACTCTGAGCAAGTGAACGGCCTCTCCCCAGTGTGAAATCGCTGGTGTGTCAGCAGGTTGTATGGGGCAGTAAATCGGTTCCCACAGACGGAGCAGGTGAACGGCCTCTCCCCAGTGTGAGTGCATTGGTGTTTCCTCAGATCATTTCTGCTTTTAAAGCTCTTCTCACAGTCAGAACATTTAAACGGTTTCTTATTGGTGTGAACAAGTTGGTGTGCCAGTAGGTTGGATGAACAAGTGAATGCCTTCCCACACACGGACACAGGTGAATGGCCACTCCCCAGTGTGAACTGGCTGGTGTGCCAGTAGGCTGGATGAATCACTGAATCCCTTCCCACACATGGAGCAGATGAACGGCCTCTCCCCGGTATGTACTCGCTGGTGTCTCAGCAGGTGGGATGGCCGAGTGAATCCTTTCCCATACACTGAACAGGTGAACAGCCTCTCCCCAGTGTGAATGCGCTTGTGAATTTCCAGCTCAGAACGGGTAATTGAATCCCTTCCCACAGTCTCCACATTCCCACGGTTTTTCCATGCTGCTGGTATCTCTCCAGATTGGATGATCAGTTGAAGCCTCGCCCACACACAATACGTTTACAAATTCTCTGCGCTGTGAATGGTGCGATGTTTTTTCAGGCTGTGTAACTGGTTAAAGCTCTTTCCAAAGGCAGTGCCATGGAACACTCTCACTCGGCTGTGTGTGTCTCAGTGCTTTTGCAGTCACACTGAAGTTTGGAATATTTGCCTGCAGGTAGAAGAGACAAACATTTCTCCTTCCACATTCAAAGGCCAATGATATTCATGTTGCGGTGGATCAAGTGACTCTGTGAGATCTTGGTGATGTTTGGTTCCAGTTTCCCATCTGCAAATCTTCCCCTTCTAATCCCCTGAAAAAGGAGTTTACAAAAGTCATCCCTACTCCCCTTGTTGAAATCCAAACCCATTACATCATTGCCAATATTTTTTCCTTCTTGCTGAAGGTATTGACTCTGGCTGGGTTCAGTTCTACATTCACTGAGTCCTCTCCCTCTCCTCCCCTGAAGGTGCTGACACTGGTTGGATTCAGTTCTACACTCAATGGTTCCCCTCCCTCTCCTTCCCTGAAGGTGCTGACTCTGGCTGGTTTCAGTTCTACACTCACTGGTTCCCCTCCCCTGAAGGTGCTGACTCTGGCTAGGTTCTAGTTAGGCCACAGCTAGAGTACTGTGTGCAGTTCTGGTCACCACGTTACAAGAAATATGTGATTGCACCACTCAGGGTACAAAGATTTACGAGGATGTTGCCTGGACATGAGAATTTTAGCTATGAGGACAGATTGGATAGACTGGGGTTGTTTGTTTAGGAAAAGAGGACGCTGAGGGGAGACCTCATTGAGGTGTATAAAATTATGCGGGGCCTAGATAGAGTGGATAGGAAGGATCTATTTCCCTTAGCAGAGGGTCAATCGCTGGGGGTGCATAGATTTAAAGTAATTGGTGAAATGTTTAGATGGGATTTGAGAAATCTTTTCACCGAGAGGATGGTGGGAGTCTGGAACTGACTGCCTGAAAGGATGGTAGCGGCAGAAAACCTCATAACATGTAAAAGTACTTGGATATGCACTTGACGGGCCTAGATAGAGTGGATACGAAGGACCTATTTGCCTTAGCAGAGGTGTCACCTGTGGCTCAGTGAGTCAGAAGGTTGTGGGTTCAAGTCCCATTCCAGAGACTTGAGCACAAAAAATCTACGCTGACACTCCAGTGTCACTGCACTGTCGGAGGAGCCATCTTTCGGATGAGGCTTTAAACCGAAGCCTGGTCAACTCTCTCTCTGGTGGACGTAAAAGATCTCATGGCACTATTTCGAAAAAGAGCAGGGAAGCTACCCCCGGCGTCGTGGCCAATATTTGTCCTTTAATCAAAATAACAAAAACAGTTTATCTGGTCTTTGTCACATTGCTGTCTGTGGGAGTTTGCTGGTCACAAATTAGCTGCCGCCTTTCCCACATTACAACAGTGACTACACACCAAAAGTACTTCATTCTCTGTGAATAGCTTTGAGACGTCCGGTGTTCGTGAAAGGCGCTATATAAATGTACGGCTTTCTTTATTGTGCCGTAACCTACAGAGCTACAGACCAAGAGCTGTACAGTGGGATGAGGCTGCAGAGCTATGTGCCAGCCGGCAGGGACACGGTGGGCTGAATGGCCTCCTTCTGTGCTGTCAATGTCAGGGATTCGATGATGTCACAGGTCTCACCAGCAGCTGAGCTGCCTGATTGGTGATTGACAGCCGAGAGTCTGCGCATGCACACCGGGAAAAGCGTCTGGCACAGCGCCCCCCTCGCGATCGCCATCGGTAATAGTCGCGCATGCCCAGGGGACACCAACCTCCTCCTCCCCCCCACACTTGGAGCTGCGCCTGTGCACTCGGATCCTGTGGTGTGGAGTCGGCGCGGCGCCTTCTGGGGAAAGGCGTTTGTGTCCGTTAAAGTGCCTCGAGCGGTGATGCAAAGCGACTTTCCTCCACTCCGATTGGGTAGAGAATTGCGCGGGGGAGCGGGGGGGATAGGGAGAGAATAAAGGGAAATCCAAATCCGAGAGCCGCCCATCCGGGTCCCCGTGACCAGTTTTCACCAGTTTGGCGGAGCGCGCTCGAGGGACATGTGACCGGGCCTGATTGACGGGAGCTTCCAACCAATTGGGGAGCCCGAGGGGCGGGATTTGTGCCACTGATTGTCTGAGCCACAGGGCGCGACCTTGTGCAGTCCCTTGTTCAGGGCCTGGGGCCAGAGGAGGCTATGGGCCTTTATTGTGCGCCCTTTTGGACACATCATCATCATCATCATAGGCAGTCCTTCGGAATCGAGGAAGACTTGCTTCCACTCCTGAAGTGAGTTATTTGGTGGCTAAACAGTCCAATACGAGAACCACAGACTGTGTCACTGGTGGGCGGGAAAGGTTTGCTGCACACTCCTTCCGTGCCTGAACTTGACCTCTTCATGCTCTCGGCATTGAGACTCAAAGTACTCAATGCCCTCCCGGATGCACTTTCTCCATCCAGGGCAGTCTTTGGCCAGGGACTGCCAGGTGTCAGTGGTGATGTCGCACTTTATCAGGGAAGCTGTGAGGGTGTCCTTGTAACATTTCTGCTGCCCACATTTGGCTCGTTTGCCGTGGACACAAGGCTCTGGGGCTCACAACCCACTGGCTCACATTTTAATGCAGATTTTTAAAATTCATCCTTTTAATATAGACTTGTTAAATTCATCAATAAAAGCAGACAAACCCCGTGCTTCTGTGGAATAGTCGGGAGGAGACCAGCATCGCGAGACCTGAGCGGACGTGGGAGTACAAAGGGTAGTGGCAGCTTGGAGCAGCGGCAGTCAGGAGGAGTCCAGCATCACGAGACTTGATTGGATGCGGGAGCACAAAGGGCAGCAGTCAGGAGGAGGCCAGCATCGCGAGACCTGAGCGGACGCGGGAGTACAAAGGGCAGCAGTCAGGAGGAGGCCAGCATCGCGAGACCTGAGCGGACGCGGGAGTACAAAGGGCAGCAGTCAGGAGGAGGCCAGCTGCAGCAGGAACATAAAGTGAAAAAAAATCGAAATCGAAGTGTGACGTCACAGCCAAGAAGGTAAGTGTTTGGCTGGTGGATATGTGACTTTATTTTCTTTAAGAAATCTTTGGTATTGTTGTAGGTTTGGAACTGCAATTAAATATATGTGATCTTTATTATCTAAGGAGAACCAGTTGATTAAATCGGATGTGTGCTGAAACAGTTTGGGTGGAGATAAGGAATAATGAAGGGAAAAAGTCACTTGGTGGGTGTATTCTATAGGCCCCCGAACAGCAGCAACTCTGTTGGTCAGAATATAAACCACGAAATAGAGGGGGCTAGTAAAAAGGGAACAGCAGTAATCATGGGTAATTTTAATCTCCATATTGATTGGACAAATCAAATTGGTCAGGTAGCCTTGAGGAAGAGTTCATCGAGTGCATAAGGGACGGGTTCCTTGAACAGTATATAACGGAACCAACCAGGGGGCAAGCTATCTTAGATCTGGTCCTGTGTAATGAGACAGGATTAATAAACAATCTCCAAGTAAAAGATCCCCTTGGAATCAGTAGCATGATTCAATTTCAAATTCAGATGGCAGGGGGATGGGAACCTATGTAGGGAGGCAGAGGGAAATAAAAGGGAGACAGAGGCAAAAGAGAGAAAGGAGAATAGTAAAAGTGGAGGGCAGAGAATCCCAAGGGCCACATTACAGCAAAATTATAAAGGGACAATGTGTGTTAAAAAGACAAAGCTGAAGGCTCTGTGTCTTAATGCAAGGAGTATCCGTAAAAAGATGGATGAATTAACTGTGCAAATAGATGTTAACGGATATGGTGTGATTGGGATTACAGAGACGTGGCTCCAGGATGATCAGGGCTGGGAACTCAACATCCACGGGTATTCAACATTCAGGAAGGATAGAATAAAAGGAAAAGGAGGTGGGGTAGCATTGCTGGTTAAAGAGGAGATTAATGCAATAGTTAGGAAGGACATTAGCTTGGATGATGTGGAATCTATATGGGTAGAGCTGCAGAACACCAAATGGCAAAAAACGTTAGTGGGAGTTGTGTACAGACCTCCAAACAATAGTAGTGATGTTGGGGAGGGCATCAAACAGGAAATTAGGGGTGCATGCAATTAAGGTGCAGCAGTTATCATGGGTGACTTTAATATGCATATCGATTGGGCTAACCAAACTGGAAACAATACGGTGGAGGAGGATTTCCTGGAGTGCATAAGGGATGGTTTTCTGGACCAATATGTCGAGGAACCAACTAGGGGGGAGGCCATCTTAGACTGGGTGTTGTGTAATGAGCAAGGAATGTGTAATGTGAGGCCCCTTGGGGAAGAGTGACCATAATATGGTGGAATTCGACATTTGGATGGAGAATGAAACAGTTAATTCAGAGACCATGGTCCAGAACTTAAAGAAGGGTAACTTTGAAGGTATGAGGTGTGAATTGGCTAGGATAGATTGGCGAATGATACTTAAGGGGTTGACAGTGGATGGGCAATGGCAGACATTTAGAGACTGCATGGATGAACTACAACAATTGTACATCCCTGACTGGCATAAAAATAAAAAGGGAAGGTGGCTCAACCGTGGCTATCAAGGGAAATCAGGGACAGTATTAAAGCCAAGGAAGTGGCATGCAAATTGGCCAGAATTAGCAGCGAACACAGGGACTGGGCTAAATTTAGCACTCAGCAGAGGAGGACAAAAGGTTTGATTAGGGCAGGGAAAATAGAGTACGAGAAGAAGCTTGCAGGGAACATTAAAACGCACTGCAAAAGCTTCTATCGATATGTAATGAGAAAAAGATTAGTAAAGGCAAACGTTGGTCCCCTGCACTCAGAATCAGGGGTAGTCATAACGGGAAACAAAGAAATCGCAGAACAATTGAACGAGTACTTTGGTTCGGTATTCACTAAGGAGGACACAAACAACCTTCCGGATATCAAAGGGGTCAGAGGGTCTAGTAAGAAGGACGAACTGAGGGAAATTCTTATTAGTTGGGAAATTGGGTTGGGCACATTGATTGGATTGAAGGCCGATAAATCCCCAGTGCCTGATGGATTGCATCCCAGAGTATGTAAGGAGGTTGCCTTGGAAATAGCGGATGCATTGACAGTCATTTTCCAACATTCCATAGACTCTGGATCAGTTCCTAAGGAGTGGATGGTAGCCAACGTAACCCCACTTTTTAAAAAATGAGGGAGGGAGAACAGGGAATTATCGAACCGTCAGTCTGACATCGATAGTGGGTAAAATGATGGAATCAATTATTAAGGATTTCATAGCAGCGCATTTGGAAAGAGGTGACATGATAGGTCCAAGTCAGCATGGATTTGTGAAAGGGAAATCATGCTTGACAAATCTTCTGGAATTCTTTGGGGATGTTTCCAGTAGAGTGGACAAGGGAGAACTAGTTGATGTGGTGTATTTGAACTTTCAGAAGCCTTTCGACAAGGTCCCACACAAGAGATTAATGTACAAAGTTAAAGCACATGGGATTGGCGATAGTGTGCTGACGTGGATTGAGAACTGGTTGGCAGACAGTAAGCAAAGAGTAGGAGTAAATGGATATTTTTCAGAATGGCAGGCAGTGACTAGTGGGGCACCGCAAGGTTCTGTGCTGGGGCCCCATCTGTTTACATTGTACATTAATGATTTAGACGAGGGGATTAAATGTAGTATCTCCACATTTGCGGATGACACTAAGTTGGGTGGCAGTGTGAGCTGCGAGGAGGATGCTATGAGGCTGCAGAGTGACTTGGATAGGTTAGGTGAGTGGGCAAATGCATGGCAGATGAAATATAATGTGGATAAATGTGAGGTTATCCACTTTGGTGGTAAAAACAGAGAGACAGACAATTATCTGAATGGTGACAGATTCGGAAAAGGGGAGGTGCAACGAGTCCTGAGTGTCATGGTACATCAGTCATTGAAGGTTGGCATGCAGATACAGCAGGCGGTTAAGAAAGCTACTGGCATGTTAGCCTTCATAGCTGGGGGATTTGAGTACTGGGCAGGGATGTGTTACTACAGTGTACAGGGCCTTGGTGAGGCCACACTGGAGTATTGTGTACAGTTTGGTCTCCTAACTTGAGGAAGGACATTCTTGCTATTGATGGAGTGCAGCGAAGGTTCACCAGACTGATTCCCGGGATGGCGAGACTGACATATCAAGAAAGATTGGATCAACTGGGCTTCTATTCACTGGAGTTCAGAAGAATGAGAGGGGATCTCATAGAAACGTTTAAAATTCTGACGGGTTTAGACAGGTTAGATGCAGGAAGAATGTTCAAAAATGTTGGGGAAGTCCAGAACCAGGGATCACAGTCTAAGGATAAGGGGTAAGCCACTTACGACAGAGATGAGGAGAAACTTCTTCACTCAGAGTGGCGAAACTATGGAATTCTCCACCACAGAAAGTTGTTGAGGCCAATTCACTCAATATATTCAAAAAGGAGTTAGATGTAGTTCTTACTGCTAGGGGGATCAAGGGGTATGGCGAGAAAGTAGGAATGAGGTACTGAAGTTGCATGTTCAGCCATGATGGAATACAATGTCGGAAAGTGTGACGTCATCCACACTTGGGGAAAAAAAACAAAAATTGGGAATATTATTTGAATGGGGAGAAATTACAACATGCTGCGGTGCAGAGGGACCTGGGGGTCCTTGTGCATGAATCCCAAAAAGTTAGTTTGCAGGTGCAGCAGGTAATCAGGAAGGCGAATGGAATGTTGGCCTTCATTGCGAGAGGGATGGAGTACAAAAGCAGGGAGGTCCTTCTGCAACTGTATAGGGTATTGGTGAGGCCGCACCTGGAGTACTGCGTGCAGTTTTGGTCGCCTTACTTAAGGAAGGATATACTGGCTTTGGAGGGGGTACAGAAACGATTCACTAGGTTGATTCTGGAGATGACAGGTTTACCTTATGATGATAGATTGAGTAGACTGGGTCTTTACTCGTTGGAGTTTAAGAAGGATGAGGGGTGATCTTATAGAAACATTTAAAATAATGAAAGAGATAGACAAGATAGAGGCAGAGAGGTTGTTTCCACTGGTTGGGGAGACTAGAACTAGGGGGCACAGCCTCAAAATATGGGGGAGCCAATTTAAAACCGAGTTGAGAAGGAATTTCTTCTCCCAGAGGGTTGTGAATCTGTGGAATTATCTGCCCAAGGAAGCAGTTGAGGCTAGCTCATTGAATGTATTCAAGTCACAGATAGATAGATTTTTAACTAATAAGGGAATTAAGGGTTATGGGGAGCAGGCGGGTAAGTGGAGCTGAGTCCACGGCCAGATCAGCCATGATCTTGTTGAATGGCGGAGCAGGCTCGAGGGGCTAGATGGCCTACTCCTGTTCCTAATTCTTATGTTATGTTCTTATGACCTCATTGAATTGCGGTGCAGGCTCGAAGAGCCAAATGGCCTAATCATGCACCTATTTTCTATGTTTCTATGATCTCTAACCAGCGTACTAAGCTTAAATAAAGGGGACTATGAAGGGATGAGGGCTGAGTTGGCTAAAGTGGACTGGGAAAATAGATTAAAGTGTAGGATGGTTGGTGTACATTTCAGGAGATATTTCACAACTCTCAAGAAAAATATATTTCAGTGAGGAGGAAAGGGTGTAAGAGAAAAGATAGCAATCCGTTGGTAACTAAACGTGTTTCAGCATCCTGATCATTTGAGCCAATATCGTTTCTCACTATGGCGGTGATTCCATCCTTTATCATCAGAGCTACCCCACCTCCTTTTCTTTTCTGTCTTTCCTTCTGGATTGTCAAGTACCCCGAAATGTTAAGTTCCCAGTCTTGGTCACCTTGCAACCATGTCTCTGTAATGGCTATGAGACCATATCCATTTGTAACTGGTGTTGGTGCTAAACCCTGACTAAGAACCTAGAGGTCCCACGTTTGCAGCTCTGGGACTTTTTCACGGGAACAGGCCCAGGTTGGCAGCCTTTGTAAAGGTACGATGCAGATCTGTGCACCGCTATCACTGTTCGTCGAGCCATAGAGCGCATGTGTGGTCACCTTTTAAATGAACACAGAGTGCTTGGAACTTCAGGGCCTCAGCCAGATTCAGCACCATCAGGGGAGGAGAGGGAGGGGAACCAGTGAGTGCAGAAGTGAACCCAGTCAGTGTCAGCACCATAAGGGGAGGAGAGGGAGTGGAACCAGTGAGTGTCGAACTGAACCCAGCCAGAGTCTGCACCATTAGGGGAAGAGAGGGAGAAGAACCAGTGAAGGAGAACGGAACCCAGCCAGAGTCAGCACCATCAGAGTAGGAGAGGGAGTGTAGAACTGAAACCAGCCATAGTTGGTGGGGAAAACTGGGAATGGAGGATAAAATGTCTTGAGACGTGCGATGTGTTTGGATTTCAGCAGAAGGAGGAGGCAGCGATTTACAGCCTTGGAGGAACAAGAGAGGAAAAAATGTTCCATAATAACTAGAATTTACTGTTCTGAATTTTTTTGTGTAATTATGGTGATGAGATCTGTAAACTCCTTTTACAAGGTATTCAAAGGATTTGAAGATGGAAAACTCAAACCAAACATCACACCAAGATCTGATGGAGTCACTCGATTCCTCAGGACCTGAATATCATCGGCCTTTCAATATAGAAGGAGAAATGTTTGTCTCTTCTGCCTGTGGGAAAAATTGCAAACATCAGTGTGACTGGAGAAGTACCGAGGCACACACACCCGAGTGAGTGTTCCAGTGCACTGACTGTGAAAAGAGCTTTAACCAGTTACACAGCCTGAAAAAACATTGCACCATTCACAGCGGGGAGAACCGTACATGTGTTGTGTGTGTGGACCAGGCTTCAACTGAGCGTCCAACCTGGAGAGACACAAGGATACCCACACCATGGACAAACCGTGGAAATGTGGAGACTGTGGGAGGGGATTTAGTTCCCCGTCTAACCTCGATATTCATCAGCACAGTCACACCGGGGGAAGGGATTCACTCAGTCATCCAGCCTGCGAACACACCAGGGAGTTCACACCGGGAAGAGGCCATTCACCTGCGCCCAGTGTGGCAGGGGATTCACTTGGTCATACCACTTGCTGACACACCAGCGAGTTCACACTGGGGAGAGGCTTTCCACTGCTGAACTTAGCGTGTGCCCCATAGCATCTCTCTCACCTTCGATGTGTGAATAGAGCATCATGGCTGCAAACCTGGTTTTAATTTAAATTTGAACCCACTCAGGAAATGTATTTAACAAAAGATGAACAAGTAGACCGATCGCATCAATTAATTGGCAAAGCTTTAGATTCACCAAAATAAACAAATAAACACATCAGAGCCCAATAGTCCAGCTCTGTATTCACAGGAAAATGTCTGTTATCTAACTGATCGTTTGGACAGAATATAGAAAGACCATAAGTCCAAGAACCTGTAGAATCTGTTGTAAATATCTTTCAAATCCTGACTGGTACAATCTCTCTGTTTCCTTTCAATTGAAATGACTAAGATGAGAGGGGTTTAAGAGGAGTGGTCAGTGAGGGTGGAGAATAAGGGTGAAAGGAGTTGGGATGAAGATGGTTGGAGACAGAGGTGCAAGGGGAGTTGGGATGCGGGGTTTGGTGAAGAGTAGTGTCTCAATTTCACTGAATAAAATATAATTACTGTCACCAATACGAGTTAAGTGAAAGCTTTCTGAACTTAGGTGTGAAAGGGCGAATTGGCACAGACCCAAAAACTCAACAAATTGACTTGACAGATAGTAATTAATCAATATTTTGTTCAGTGGAACTGGGGTCCGGAGATCTCTGGCCAACTCGTTTTACTCAGCCAGGCTATCAATCCAGGATGGAGAATTTCTGGGAGATGTAGGACTAATCTACCAGTAATTGAGCGATGGGTTTGCTAAGCATGGCTAACCTGACAGAGTGTGCCAGGAACAATGAACATGTGAAGCTGCTCCATACCACTCACTTGACATCATTCCTTGCGAGTCCACAAGGTGACTCGTACTGAAAATCGGTCGATTGGGTCCAGAGTCAAATTGACGAGGGCAAGTTCCAATTTGACAAAGGGAAGCGTATATTGGTTTATGCAACCCACCTCTGTGCACAGACTTGAGAAATTAACAGGTGAGAGAGGAGAAGCATAAGGAACAGGCGAGACAGAGAGGGAAAAAGATCTAAGGTGCAAGTTAACCCAGCCGAGAACTCAGCAAAGGAAGGACAAAACAGAATTAGAGAATAAGTTACTGAGATGACAATTTAAAAGGTGAAAAAGGGGAACTTAAAGTTGAAACCAACACTGAAGCTGTCAGTGTCTGTGCCGAGAAAAATAAAGCACAAGATTACTGAGTGAAAGGAACCTGAAAGGATGCTGGAATTTAAGTTTGGGTGAATTATATTAGAGTGGAAGTTTTCCTGACCATGACTGTTTAAGAATTTACAGTATTCCTTTTGTCTGAAAGTCTGTTTTTGAAAAAAGCATCTGTTATGTTTGTTTTAGCTTCACCCACTTTTCTCTGCATGGAGCTCAAAGCCATTTAACCCTTTGTTGTCTTGGATGTTGGGAGTTTTACAGAAGTGTGGATGTGTTGAGTATGTTCATTTCAATTCAGATTGTGGAACTAGTAGCAGTGGATCTTTGTGATTTACATTTTGAAGTTAAAGACGCTGCTGTGGATATATTTTGACTGGGGCAAGCTGTGCAACTCTGAAAGTCAGGCGAGTTTGTTTTACAAAAGATAAGCTTCAGCCTTGAAGTTACGGTTGCCATGTGCCTGATGCGTGGTTTGAAATTTCCAAAGCACTTTGTTTTTTCACATTTAAACAAATTAAATCAATATTTGTCTACTCATAGTCAGTATTTTTAGTCATTTGGAAAAGCACCTGAAGGTAACAATGATGTAATTTACTGTGTTCTGTAAGCATGTGCTATTTTGTTTCATTTTATCTGTTCTGTATTGTTTAGTTAATAAAATATTGGTCTGAATTAAATTGGAACTATTGAAATTAACTACGCTATGTTTTATTCAAGGTTAATAATGATAGCTTTACTAATGATTTTGCTGTTTTAACGGATTTTTAATTCTTAAGGAAGTTATGAAGTTCCAAACTTAAAAAAAAATAACCAAGTGTTGATTTAAAACAAACTTCTGTTTGTTCACTTGAGTAGTAACGAATTCAGTCTTCTATTTATAATCAATTTATTCTTTACCATCAGCATGAAAAGCAATTTACAAGTGGAATATAGTCACAGATGGAGCACGTGTAACCAGGCACGGGTATCTCCATGCTAACGAACAAAGGAAAAAGCTTACATTTATAGACTGTTTTCTTATCAAACTGGAGCCGGCATTGCCTAATATGGTAGTCTCTGGCTACTGCATAGTCCAGAGACTCAAGTTTACAACAGCAACACATTTAGAAGCATTGCGGCCTGGCCAAGGTGATCATAAAACACTAGTTCTGGACTTTACTTATCCTAACAATATTTCTAATCCATTCTGTTATGAATATCGAAGCCTGGTTGGTCACAAAACACCAGCTGTTGCTCAGTGAAATCTGTCTCTCTCTCCCTAATAATATGAACTACATTTATCCCACTATCGAATGAATTAAACATAAACCCCTTTCAGAAGCTGAATTAACCAGGGTCCACGTGTCAACCTGTCCCAGAGGTTTTTTTTTATGAGTTACATTACATGTTGACAAAGTGTTTTATATCCTTCTTTGTCTTTACTAATCCTGGTTTCCTCTCAGTGTCCTTCCCTTTCCTTATATTTTCAATGTCTCTTATTGACTTCCTTACAGCATAATGCAATGACCAGAATCCCTGAAGCTATTATCCGTGCTATCACCAATCCCAGCTGGAACAATGTAATTAGATACTACTTTCCTCCATTCCTGATTCTCATGTCTCGGGATTGCCTGTTCTGTCTCTCTATTCGTCTATATCATTTGCACTGTGTGTTTCTGGGATGTCCTAATTCGCTGAATTATGAGCTTTAAAGCCAGAAACAAGGAGAATATCGTGTCCTTTTTGTGGAATGACTTGAATGGCTTCATCCTCCAGAGGCAGTCTTGTCTGCAGATAAGTTGCGTCATGCTGATGTGCCAGAACCAATGTTTAGCAGCGATACATGTGTTCCTCGGTGGAATCAAGCTAAAGTGATGTTCTAGTATGGGGCATCGGGTTAAACCCACAGTCATATACGTGACAGTAGTAGTCACACAATACTGTCCTTTTCCTTTATACACGGTATTAGTTTGGCCTTCACCCCATTTACTTATTTCAATCTGGCATTCTGGAGATTCTTTGTCGAGGGTGAACCCACAAGCTGGAGCATCTATAAACCCATGTTGTCCCTTTCAGAGTACAACACTGCATATCTGGTGCTATCCAAGTTCCTCCCTTCTTAATCAGATATCTTGGATATTCCTCATACTGCTTATGGATCGGACCGAGCTCAGTCTTCCACCCTTGCAAACAGTTCTACCCTATACACTGGCCAAGATTTTGTTTCATTTCCATTTTTCCTCAGCAAAGGCAAGACCAATCCCAATGGTCTAATATCTTCACTTCTTTCTTCTTCCCTACGAGCCAAAATCCCCATTCCTATTGTCGGCATCACATCAAAGCCTATGACTTGGTTGCCCTAAACCATTTTCTCAGTTGTTCTTCATGAATAAACAAAGGGATTTGATTACTCTCTCTCTTGTCCAGTCCCTTCTGTATCACATTCATCATAAATGTCACAGAGGCTACACATGATACCTCCAGTAAGCCACATCGTGTTCCCATTCACTTTCTATATCTATTCTGTTTACTCCTGCTAACCTTGCTGTGGCTCCTATTCTGAGCTATCCTGTCAGCTCTCACTTTCCTTGTGATTTAAACTGATTCTCCTTGTGTTCTCCATCTTCCTCATCCCTTGGTTCCTGTTTTCTCTTCTTTACTAACACATTATTTACTAATTCTCTTCCCATTTTGTCTATTAATTGTGAATATCTCCCTTCACATAATCTAGTTGATAGATTCAAGCTCATGTTTAAAACTTTTGATTTCAATGAACAATTTAAAAACACACATTGTTATATAATACATTTCCTGATTCAGTTACTTCTAGTCCATTAAATGTGGGTTCTTTTACTGGATGGGACAGGTCGAGTTCTTTTTGTGAGGTGGGATGTCATTTTATTTAAGTCCCACATATGATGATCACGATCAGCGTTTGTACTTGGCAAACCAATAGTTAAGATTACTGATCAACATACAATATTTCTTACTTTAAAATAACCTGCCGTCATTACCTTTTAAGTTTGTATTGAAGTATGTTATAATGGTCTTGAATTACTTATTGTCCTGGAGTGATACTAACTCTTTAAGTGAACACTATTAATTTAGTGTTTTGGGGTCAGGATGTGTTCCAACCCACCTGGTTCAGGGGAGTCTTCCTGGTCTCCTAATCTTCCCAAGGAGCACGCTTTAGGGTTCTTTCTCTATTACCACTAAAATTATGCTTTTGAGGGTCTATACCTCGGTTTATCACGGATTCCAAAACTAACTCTTTTGAGGTCCTCTGTTTCCTACTGGAGATCGCCTCTCACTTGGATCCATGTTTTTTTTATGGAGCTTGTAAGGTCTGGCCTCCTTATCTTCCACCTTCAGCTTGTAGCTGATCTGTACACAGCCATGGCCACCTTGTCCAGACAGAGACAGGCTGACTTTTTTTGTTTTTAGCCTCTCTACAAGCTTTCTTTGTTCAGTACTTAGTGGAGGCCTTGAAACTGATGACCATTCCAGCTGTAAGGAAATCCTAATTTGGTCAGCATTCTCGCTCCTGTTAATTCTAATGCCTCTGACAGGTAGCAGTGTGTTTAACTCTATCCGGATTATTTCAAAGTCGCTTTCTCTATGGAGAATGTGTCACGACCTTGATGGTTTAAAAAGTTCTCTCACTCTCCTGTGCCACATTAGCCATTTCATGTTGTGCTGTTGTCGATAACTGAGCATGCCTGAGACTCGTTCACACACACACGCAGCGGTATCCCAGTATCATGCCACATGTGACATCTGATCCAAGCCATTTGAGGTGATCTTATCAAAAGATCGTGGGGTGTCTGAAGATCTTTGCTCATCTCCCTCTGCACGGTCCCGATGTCTCGGGTAGTGACCAGATGATCAAATTCAGTTTTCTTATTGTTCAGTGTAGGCAATGACACAAACATCTCAGAGAAATCTTAGCAATTTCCTACACATCCCTGACTTTGACAAGAATTTACATTAACACCAGATTGTACCCAGGTGATTTATGACAATTCACCCAGGAACAATGAGTTAAGAAAGATTTCTATTTGGAGGTGTAACTTTCCTGTTTTCTTCTTATATCCTCACTCATTTCCTCTCATTACATTTTATACAGTGTTCACCATTTCATTCATCAGCACGGAGGAACTTTTCTGTCGAATACAATATTATCATACTGTCTTTAAACATCGATCAAACATTCCCACTTGGTCCAAGTTTTGACCCAGTTTCTTTGTTTAATTTTATTTAACCGAACCTCTTCTTGGACCTTTTATTCTCCAAAATATGCCAGAGAGCAATTCAGTCTCCAAAAGGAAGGATGTTAGTTACCTTTAGCATAACAGTCGCCCCCAAAAACTTATTTCTGAATACATAGTTTGGACAGAACCACAGAGACAGGACTTTTTCAAAAATAAAACTTAATTATCTCAATTTTCAGCAAAATTTTCCTTCCCATGGGTTTGACCAGTGATGCTTAGCAATATATATATATATATATATAAAAAATCAGTTTTAATTTCACAAACAAATTATGCCCAGACTTTGTCATTTTACAAAGAAGACAAAAGTAACAATCGCGTTTGGATGCAAGTCATTTATCTTCCCCTTCGAGCAGTGTGACTTGGACAACAGGATTACATCGGATATAGGACACAGAAACAGGCCATTCGGCCCAACCAGTCCATGCCGGCGTTTATGCTCCACTCGAGCCTCCTCCCTTCTTTCCTCATCTAACTATATCCACATAACCCTCGATTCCCTTCTCCCTCATATACTTGTCTAGCCTCCCCTTAAATGCATCGATACTATTCGCTTCAACCACTCCCTGTGGCAGTGAGTTCCACATTCTCACCACTCTCTGGGTAGAGGTTTCTTCTGAATGCCCCATTTGATTTCTTGGTGACTATCTTATGTTGATGGCCTCTAATTATGCTGGTCCCCACAAGTGGAAACACTGTGTCTACTCTATCAAAACCTTTCATCATTTTAAAAACATTTGGTCACCCCTCAGCCTTCTTTTTTCAAGAGAAAAGAGACCCGGCCTGTCCATCCTTTCCCGATAGGTACACGCTCGCCTTTCTGGCATCATCCTTGTAAATCTTCTCTGCACCCTCTCCAGTGCCACCATACCCTTTTTATAATATGGTGACCAGAATTGCACACACAAAGTCTAACCAAGGTTCGATACAAGTTTAGCATAACTTCGCTACTTTTCCATTCCACAACAATTCAATTCTATAACAATCGATCGCAATAATTTAACTCAATACTTTAAATTCTTAAGTCCAACTGTGTCAGCATGCTGCAGATAACTGGAGATAATTTTGTTTTAACTGCTGGATCTTTTGCTATTCCATCAACCTCTTATCCAACTGGAACTGGCATTGTCTAATATGGTAGTCTTTGGCTACGGCATAGTCCAGAGACACAAGTCTGCATTTTCTTCACCATGCATCAACAATGTTAGAAGCACGTAAAACACTGGTCTTCCTGTGGCAAGCACAAACCACTAGTCTCTGAACTCTTCTTTTTCGAACATAATATTTCTAATCTAAACATTCTATGATGAAAATATCCACGGCCAGTTGTTTGCAAACACCAACTGCTGCTCAGTGAAATCTCTCTCTAATGATAACAACCACATTTTCCCCGATATGCAATGAACTAAACATGAACACCTTTCAGAAGCTGAATTAACCGAGTTCCCTATGCCAACACCCCTCTCATCTTCCATTCACTTCAACTGAAAGGAAAACGCCAGATTGTATCAGTCGGGATTTGAAAGATATTTACAACAGATGCTAGATATTCTTCGAGTTAGCATTGTTCTCTATTCTGTCTAATCGAGGAGTTTGATAACAGACTTTCTCCTGTGAATGTAGAGCTGGAATCTTGGGCCGGAATGTATTTACTTGTTCATCTTGTTGACTCTAAACCGTTGCCAATTATTTGATGTGATCTGTATTTTCTTAAATACATTTCCTGAATAAATTCAAATTTAAATTGAACCCAGGTTTGCAGGCGTGATGCTCCATTCACACATCGAAGGTGAGAGAGATGCTGTGGGGCACACGCTAAGTCCAGTATCTGAAAGTGATTCACAGACTGGGTTTTGTGTTTAGTGATCCGGGGCAAGTTACCGACACCGTCCCACAATACCAAGGGGAGGAGAGGTACTCTGGAAGGTATGGGGAACTGGCATTTGTCCACGAGAGTAACCAAAGGTATGAGAACTGAAATAATCCAGAGTTAGAAAGGAGAAAAGGCCCCAAAATGGTGCAGTCAGTAACAGGACATCAATTAGTCTCCTCTTATCTTGGAATATTAAATGTCGACACACTCTGTTATTGAAACATCAAATATTATATTCCAGCCCAGTTATAGGGGTTATTATCATCAGAAACAAACTTCAACTGTCGGAATGGACACGATTCAGTCGGGATGTGATTAACAGCAGCAATGATAGCAGAATCCAACCACTGCAGTCACTTGTGAACTCGCTGGTGTGTCAGCAGGCGGGATGACACAGTGAATCCCTTCCCACACACGGAGCAGATGAACGGCCTCTCCCCAGTGTGAACTCGCTGGTGTGCCAGCAGATTGGATGACACAGTGAATCCCTTCCCACACACGGAGCAGATGAACGGCCTCTCCCCAGTGTGAACTCGCTGGTGTGCCAGCAGGTGGGATGACCGAGTGAATCGCTTCCCACACACGGAGCAGGTGAACGGCCTCTCCCCAGTGTGAACTCGCTGGTGTTTGAGCAGATTGGATGACAGAGTGAATCCTTTCCCACACTCCGAGCAGATGAACGGCCTCTCCCCGGTGTGAACTCGCTGGTGTGCCAGCAGGTTGGATGAAACAGTGAATCCCTTCCCACACACGGAGCAGATGAACGGCCTCTCTCCAGTGTGAACTCGCTGGTGACTCAGCAGGCTGGATGACACAGTGAATCCCTTCCCGCACTCAGAGCAGGTGAACGGCCTCTCCCCAGTGTGAACTCGCTGGTGTGCCAGCAGGTCGGATGACTGAATGAATCCTTTCCCACATTCAGAGCAGGTGAACGGCCTCTCCCCAGTGTGAACAAGCTGGTGTTTCACCAGGCTGGATGACTGAGTGAATGGCTTCCCACACACGGGGCAGGTGAACGGCTTCTCCCCACTGTGAATGTGTTGATGAATTTGCAGCGCAGACGGGTAGCTGAATCCCTTCCCACAGTCCCCACATTTCCACGGTTTCTCCATGGTGCGGGTGTGCTTTCGTCTCTCCAGGTTGGATGATCAGTTGAAGCCTCCTCCACACACAACACGTTTACAGTTTCTCCCCGCTGTGAATGGTTCGAGGGTTTTTCAGGCTGTGTAACTGGTTAAAGCTCTTTCCACAATCAGTGCACTGAAACACTCTCACTCGGGTGTGTGTGTGTCTCAGTGCTTTTTCAGTCACATTGATGTTTGTAATCTTTCCCCACAGACAGAATAAACAAACATTTCTCCTTCACATTCAAAGGCCGATGATATTCAAGTCCTGCTGAATCGAGTGACTCTATCTGATCATGACGTGATGTTTAGTTTGAGTTTCCCTTCTTCAAATCCTCCCCTTCTAACACCCTGCAAAAGGAGTTTACAAAAGTCATCACTAAGTACAGGATCGAAATTCAGAAGAGACAATTCTAGTTTCTATGGAACATTCTTTCCTTCTGCTGTGTGGCTTTAAGTATTGACTTAATAAAAATAATAAAGAGGGAGAAGATAGATTGAGGGTAAACTGACAAGGAACATAAATACAGTCAGAGCTTCTACAGATATATAAAAAGGAAGAGATAGCAAAAATAAACATTGGTCCCTGAGAGAATTAAACGGGGAAATGGCAGAGACTTTAAACAAATATTTTGTGTGGTCTTCACGGTGGAAGACACTAAAAGCATCCCAATAATAATAGATAATCAAGGGGTCACAGGGAGCGAGAAACTTAAAACAATCACTATCACTAGAGAAAAAGTACGAGACAAACTATTGGGACTAAAGGTGGACGTCCCCTGGACCTGATGACCTGCATCCTGGGGTCTTAAAAGAAGTGGCTGCAGAGAAAGTGGATGGATTGGTTGTTATCTACCAAAATTCCCTGGATTCTGGCAAGGTCCCAGTGAATTGGAAAACCTCAAATGCAACACCTCTATTCAACAAGGGAGGGAGAGAGAGAGAAAGCAGGAAACTATAGAGCAGTTAGCTGAACATCTATCATTGGGAAAATGCTGGAGTTCATTATTGAGGAAATAGTTGCAGGACATTTAGAAAACCATAATAGTCAAGCAGAGACAGCATGGTTTTATGAAAGGGAAATCAGGTTTGACAAATTTGCTGGAGTTCTTTGAGGATGTAACGAGCAGGGTGGATGAAGAGGAACCAGTAGCAGTTGTGTATTTGGATTTCCAGAAGGCATTCGGTAAGGTTCCAGATAAAAGGTTACTGCACAATATAAGAGCTCACAGGGTTGGGGGTAATATATTAGCATAGATGTAGGATTGGCTAACGAACAGAAAACACAGAGTCGGGATAAATGGGTCATTTTCAGGTTGGCAAACTGTAACTAGTGGGGTGCCACAGGGATCAGTGCTGGGGCCTCAACTATTTACAATCTATATTAATGACTTGGATGAAGGGACGGAGTGCACTGCAGCCAAATATGCTGTTGATACAAAGATAGGTGGGAAAGCAAGTTGTGAGAAGGACACAAAGAATCTGCAAAGGGTTATGGACAGGCTCAGTGAGTGGGTAAAAAATTGGCAGATGGAGTATAATGTGGGAAAATGTGAGGTTATGCACTTTGGTAGGAAGAATAAAAAAGCAAATTATTATTTAAATGGCGACTACAAAATGCTGCGGTACAGAGAGATCTGGAGGTCCTTGTGCATGAAACACAAAAAGTTAGCATGCAGGTACAGCAAGTAATCAGGAAGGCAAATGCAATGTTGGCCTTTATTGAAGGGGAATGGAGTATAAAAGTAGAGAAGTCTTGCTACAACTGTACAGGGTGTTCGTGAGACCACACCTGGAGTACTGCATACAGTTTTGGTCTCCTTATTTAAGGAGGGATATACTTGCATTGGAGACAGTTCAGAGAAGGTTCACGAGGTTGATTCCTGAGATGAAGGGGTTGTCTTATGAAGTAAGCTTGAGCAGGTTGGGCCTGTACTCATTGGAGTTTCGAAGAATGAGAGGTGATCTTATTGAAACGTGTAAGATTCTGAGGGGGCTTGACAGGGTAGATGCAGAGAGGATGTTTCCCCTCGTGGAGGAATCTAGAACTCGGGTGCATAGTTTCAGAATAAGGGATCGCCCATTTAAAACGGAGATGCGGAGGAATTTCTTCTCTGAGGGTCGTGAATCTTTGGAATTCTGTACCCCAGAGAGCTGTGGAGGCTGAGTCAGTCAATATATTTAAAGGGGAGATAGACAGATTTTTGAATTACAGGGGAGTCAAGAGTTATGTGGAGCAGGCAGGAAAGTGGAGTTGAGGTCAAGATCAGATTAGCCATGATTTTATTGAATGGCAGAGCAGGCTCGAGGGATCAAATGGCCTCCTCCTGCTCCTATTTCTTATTGTTAATCTGTGAACCTTGACCTGAACCTTCCAAAATGTTACTGATTTTGAGGAATAGAAAAATATCTAAGCATTGATAAATGCATCATCCAACATCTCCATCTGAGCTAACCTGCTCTAACTATGTCAGTATTTGTGTCAGCTGTGACTCAGTGGGTAATACACTTGCCTCTGGGTCACAAGGTTGTGGGTTGATGTCGCACTCCAGAGACATGAACACAAAAATCTCAGCTGATGCTCCAGTGCAGTGCTGAGGGACTGCTGTACTGTCGGAGGTGCTGTCTTTTGGATAAGATGTTAAACCGAGGCACCGTCTGCTCCCTCAGGTGGACGTAAAAGGTCCCATTGCACTATTTCAAGCAGAACAGGGGAATTATCCCCGATGTCCTGGCCAATATTTTCCCTTATCAGTAAAGCAGATTATCTGGTCATTATCACATTGTAAATTGGTTGCTGCGTTTCCTACATTACGATAGTGACTACACTTCAAAAAGAACTTAATTGACTGTAAAGTGCTTTGGGGCATCTGGTGGTGGTGAAAGGTGCAAAATAAATGCAAGTCTTTTTATTTTCTATGTGTCTTTTATTCCTCTCCCTTCTCCCATTGTGCCTCCTTTTGTCTGCTGTCACTTCCCCACCTCCTCTTCCCCATCCAACTTTACAGTTCATTTCTTGTGTACATGGTCTCTCTCTCTCTCCTTTCCCTCACTCTGTCGCTTCCTAGAAGCTGTCCATCTGCCATATCTCCCAGTTCTGATCAAATGCTCTCCCTGACCCATCACCATTTCTCCTTCCTTTATAGACAACAACAAATTTCATTTATATAACACCTTTAAGAACATAAGAGTTATGAGCAGGAGTAGGCCATACGGCCCCTCGAGCCTGCTCCACCATTCAATAACATCATGGCTGATCATCAACCTCAACTCCACTTTCCCGCCCGATCTCCATATCCCTCGATTCCCCAAACACCAAAAATGTATCTATCTCAGCCGTGAAATAACTCTGTAAAATTGCCCCTGGTGCTTCACAGGAGCATTATCAGATAGAATTTGACTCCGAGGGTCAAAGAGGCACATTTTAAAGAGGGTTAAAAAGGAAAAGAGTGGCTCAAGTAAATGTTGGTCCCCTGGAGGATGAGACTGGGGAATTAATAATGGAGAACAGGGAAATGGCAGAGACGTTGAACAAATATTTTGTATCAATCTTCACGGTGGAAGACACTAAAAACATCCCAATAGTGGATAATCAAGGGGCTATAGGTAGGGAGGAATTTAATACAATCACTATCAGTAATGAAGTGGCACTAGGTAAAATAATGGGACTAAAGGCGGACAAGTCCCCTGGACCTGATGGCTTGCATCCCAGGGTCTTAAGAGAAATGGCTGCAGAGATATTGGATGCATTGGTTGTAATCTCACAAAAATCCCTGGATTCTGGTGCGGTCCCAGCAGATTGGAAAGCCGCAAATGTAACGCCCCTATTCAAAAAAGGAGGCAGACAAAAAGCAGGAAACTATAGACCAGTTACCCTAACATCTGTCGTTGGGAAAATGTTGGAGTCCATTATTAAGGAAGCAGTAATGGGACATTTGGAAAAGCATGATTCAATCAAGCAGAGTCAGCATGGTTTTATGAAAGGGAAATCAGGTTTGACAAATTCACTGGAGTACTTTGAGGATGTAATGAGCAGGGTGGATAAGGGGCAACCAGTGGATGTGGTGTATTTGGATTTCCAGAAGGCATTCGATAAGGTGCCACATAAGAGGTGACTGCACAAGATAAAAGCTCACTGGGTTGGGGTCAATATATTAGCATGGATAGAGGATTGGCGAACTAACAGAAAACAGAGAGTCGGGATAAATGGGTCATTTTCCAGTTGACAAACAATGACTAGTGGGGTGCCGCAGGGATCGGTGCTGGGTCCTCAACTATTTACAATTTATATTAATGACTTGGATGAATGGACAGATTGTAATGTAGCCAAGTTTGCTAATGATACAAAGATGGGTGGGAAAGCAAATTGTGAGGAGGACACAAAAAATCTGCAAAGGCTCAGTGAGTGGGCAACAATTTGGCAGATGGAGTATAATGTGGGAAATTGTGAGATTATCCACTTTGGCAGAAATAATAGAAAAGCAAATTATAATTCAAATGGAGAACAATTGCAAAGTGCTGCAGTACAGAGAGACCTGGGGGTCCTTGTGCATGAAACACAAAAAGTTAGTATGTAGGTACAGCAAGTAATCAGGAAGGCAAATGGAATGCTGGCCTTTATTACAAAAGAGGTTTTGAGTATAAAAGCAGAGAAGTCCTGCTACAACTGTACAGGGTATTGGTGAGGTCACACCTGGAGTACTGTGTACAGTTTTAGTCTCCTTATTTAAGGAGGGATATACTTGCATTGGAGGCTGTCAGAGAAGGTTCATTAGGTTGATTCCGGATCTGAGGGGGTTGTCTTCTGAAGATAGGTTGAATAGGTTGGGCCTATACTCATTGGAGTTCAGAAGAATGAGAGGTGATCTTATTGAAACATATAAGATAATGAGGGGGCTCGATAAGATGGATGCAGAGAGGATATTTGCACTCATAGGGGAAACTAAAACTCGAGGACATAGTCTTCGAATAAGGGACCGCCCATTTAGAACAGAGATGAGGAGAAATTTCTTCTCTCAGAGGGTTGTAAATCTGTGCAATTCTCTGCCCCAGAGAGCTGTAGAGGCTGTGTCATTGAATATATTTCAGGTGGAGATGGACAGATTTTTGAACAATAAGGGAGTAAAGGGTTATGGGGAGCGGACAGAGAAGTGGAGCTGAATCCATGATCAGATCAGCCATGATCTTATGGAATGGCGGAGCAGACTCGAGGGGCCAAATGGCCGACTCCTGCTCCTATTTCTTCTGTTGTTTGGGTCTTAAAGGAGGAGGGAGAGAATTCTGGAGCTAAGGGCCGAGGCAGCTGAAGGCATGGCCACCAATGGTGGTGTGATTAAAACCAGGAATGTGAGGCCAGAGATCCTGGAGGGTTGGAGGGCTGGAGGAGGTTACAGAGGTAGGGAGGGGCGAGGGCACAGAGGGATTTGAAAACAAGGATGAGAATTTTAAAATTGAGCTTCGTGCCCAGTCATCATTTCTCCTTCCTTTACAGACGCTCCCTGACCACTCTCCATTTCTCCTTCCTTTACAGACGCTCCCTGACCACTCTCCATTTCTCCTTCCTTTACAGACGCTCCCTGACCACTCTCCATTTCTCCTTCCTTTACAGACACTCCCTGACCACTCTCCATTTCTCCTTCCTTTACAGACGCTCCCTGACCACTCTCCATTTCTGCTCCATTTTTTGAAATATTTAAAGATTTTAATCTTTGAAGGTGGCAGGACAGGTTAACAAAGCTGTTGATAAAGCGTAAAGGATCCTGGCTTTATAAATCGAGGCACAGAGTACTAAAGCCGGGAAGTTATGCTAAAGCTATATAAAACACTAGCTCGACCCCAGCTGGAGGATTGGGTCCAATTCTGGGCACACTTCAGGAAGGACACAAAGGCTTTGGAGAGGGGACAGAAGACATTTACTGGAATGGTGCCAGGGATGAGGAACTTCATTTATGTGGAGACTGGACAAGCTGGGATTGTTCTCCTTGGGGCGGAGAAGGCTCAGACGAGATTTGATAGAGGTGTTAAAAATCATGAAGATGAGATAGAATAAATCGAGAAACTGTTTCTAACACTGATAACCAGAGGGCACAGATTTGAGGCGATTGGCAAAAACCGAGGTCACATGAGGAAAACCATTTTCCCACAAGGAGTGGTTAGGGTTTGGAATGCACTGCCTGACGGAGCGGTGGAGACAGAGTCAATAGTAGCCTTCAAAAGTGAACTGGACAAAGACTTGAAGCAGAATGATATTGCAGGAATTTGGGGAAAGAGCGGGGGAAGTGGGATAACCGGATTGCTCCCCGAAAGTATCGGCACAGACTCGATGGGCCAAATGGCCCCCTTCTGTGCTGCAATATTCTGTGATTCTAGAATTCTTTACAGGCGCTCCCTGCTCAGTCACCATTGCTCCTTCATTTACAGACGCTCCCTGGTCCATTACTGTTTCTCGTTGATTTACAGACGCTCCGAGAGTTTGACGCAGACACAGCGCATGCACTGACCGCTCCTTCGGGCTGGAGCGGACCCAGGACCCGGCAGGCAGGGGGAGAATGTTCCCCGGTTTATATCCCCCCCGCCCCGGTGTGGGGAGAATGTTCCCCGGTTTATATACCCCGCCCCCTGGTGTGGGGAGAATGTTCCCCGGTTTATATCCCCCGCCCCCTGGTGTGGGGAGAATGTTCCCCGGTTTATATCCCCCGCCCCCCAGTGTGGGGAGAATGTTTCCCGGTTTATATCCCCCCCCCCGGAGTGGGGAGAATGTTTCCCGGTTTATATCTCCCCCCCCCCCCCACAGCGGTGTGGGGACAATGTTCCCAGTTTATATCCACCCTCCCCCCGGTGTGGGGAGAATGTTCCCCGGTTTATATCCCCTTCCCCCGGTGTGGGGAGAATGTTCCCCGGTTTATATCCCCCCCCCCCCCCCCCGGTGTGGAGAGAATGTTCCCCGGTTTATATCCCCCCGCCCCGGTGTGGGGAGAATGTTCCCCGGTTTATATCCGCCCCCCCCCCGGTGTGGGGAGAATGTTCCCCGGTTTATATCCCCCCCCTTTCCCGGTGTGGGGAGAATGTTCCCCGCTTTATATCCCACCCCCCCGGTGTGGGGAGAATGTTCCCCGGTTTATATCCCCTCTCCCCGGTGTGGGGAGAATGTTCCCCGCTTGATATCCCCCCCCCGGTGTGGGGAGAATGTTCCCCGGTTTATATCCCCTCTCCCCGGTGTGGGGAGAATGTTCCCCGCTTGATATCCCCCCCCCGGTGTGGGGAGAATGTTCCCCGGTTTATATCCCCCCTCCCCCCGGTGTGGGGAGAATGTTCCCCGGTTTATATCCCCTCTCCCCGGTGTGGGGAGAATGTTCCCCGCTTGATATCCCCCCCCCGGTGTGGGGAGAATGTTCCCCGGTTTATATCCCCCCTCCCCCCTGGTGTGGGGAGAATGTTCCCCGGTTTATATCCACCCTCCCCCCGGTGTGGGGAGAATGTTCCCCGCTTGATATCCCCCCCCCCCTGGTGTGGGGAGAATGTTTCCCGGTTTATATCCTCCCCCTGGTGTGGGGAGAATGTTCCCCGGTTTATATCCCCCCCGCCCCGGTGTGGGGAGAATGTTCCCCGGTTTATATCCCCCCCGCCCCGGTGTGGGGAGAATGTTCCCCGGTTTGTATCTCCCCCGGTGTGGGGAGAATGTTCCCCGGTTTATATCTGGGCCCGGGGCCTGCACATGCTCAGCTCACACTGCCCGGGTGATTGACGGCAGCTCCCCACCAATAGGAAGAGTGGGGCGGGGCTGGAGGACCGAATGGGTGGTTGGTCCTCCAACCAATTGGAGTGTGTGAGGCAGGCTGTAACTAGTGGGGTGCAGCAAGGATCAGTGCTGGGGCCTCAGCTATTTACAATCTATATTAATGACCTAGATAAAGGGACCCAGTGTAATATTTACTGACGATACAAAGCTCGGTGAGACAGTAAGCTGTGAGCAGAACACAAGAGTGCAAAGATAGATAGATAGACGATGTGAATGGGCAGTAAGGTGGCAGATTGAGTATAATGTCGGGAAATGTGAGGTTATTCACTTTGGTAGGAAGAATAGAAAAACAGAATATCTTTTAAATGGTGAGAAACTTTAAATGTTGGTGTTGAGAGAGATTTGGGTGTCCTTATGCAAGAAACACAGAAAGCGAACATGCAGGTACAGCAAGCAGTAAGGGGGTGGAGTATAAGAGTAAGGATCTATTGCTACAATTGTACAGGGCCTTGGTGAGACCACACCTGGAGTACTGGGCAGTTTCAGTCTCCTTATCTAAGGAAAGATATACTTGCCTTGGAGATGGTGCAACGGAGGTTCACAAGATTGATTCCTGGGATGAGAGAGCTGTCTTACGATGAGAGATTGTGTAGAATGGACCTATACTCTCTGGAGTTTAGAAGAATGAGAGGGGTTCTCTTTGAAACAGACAAGATTCTGAAGGGTATTGACAGGGGAGATGCTGAGAGTTCGATTCCCCCGGGCAGGAGTGACTAGAACTCGGGGGCTCAAGATAAGGGGGAGGCCATTTAAGACAGAGATGGGAAATTTCTTCACTCAGAGGGTTGTGAATCTTTGGAATTCTCTGCCCCAGAGGGCTGTGGATGCTCAGTCTATTCAAGGCTGAGATAGATAGATTTTTGGACTCTCGGGGAATCAAGAGATATGGAGATCAGGTGGGAAAGTGGAGTTGAGGGCGATGATCTTATTGAATGGTGGAGCAGGCTCGAGGGGCCGTATGACCTACTCCTGCTCCGATCTCTGATATTCTAATATTGACATCGAAGGGGCTCTAGATTTATTAGTCCCACCCTTTATCTTAAGGGAACATACTTGCTCTGAACCCTCACTATCTCCTCCTTTAATGCCTCCCACTGCTCTGACACTAATTTACCTTCAAGTAGCTGTTTCCAGTCCACTTTGATTAAATCACATCTCTGCTTAGTAAAATTAATTTTACCCCAATTGTGAACTTTTATTCCTGGTCCATCTTTGTCCTTTTCCATAACTACCCTAAATCTAACTGAATTATGATCACCAGCACCAAAATGCTCTCCCACTGATACCCCTTCCACCTGCCCAAGCTTCATTCATTAAACCTAAGTCCAGAACCACCCCCTCTCTTGTTGGGCTTGCTACGTAATGGCTAAAAAAAGTTCTTCTGAATGCATTTTAAGAATTCTGCTCCTTCTATATCTTTCATACTAATTCTATCCCAGTTAATATTTGGGTCGTTGAAATCCCCGACTATTACTGCCCTATTATTTTGCATGTAGCAGAAATGTGCTGACATATTTGCTCTTCTGTCTCCCTCTGACTGGTTGGGGGTCTATAGTACATCCCCAGCAGTGTGATTGCCCCTTTTTTGTTCTTCACTTCTCCCATGTGGCCTCATTTGATGATCCTTCGAACATATCATCCCTCCCCACAGCTGGAATTGTTTCTTTAATCAATACTGCGACGCGCTCTCCTTTTTTTATCCCCGTCTCTATCTCGTCTTAAAACCCTGTAACCAGGAATGTTGAGCTGCCATTCCTGCAGTTCTTTTAGCCGTGTTTCACTAATAGTTACAATATCATACCCCCACATGTCTGTCTGTGCCCTCAGCTTATCTGCCTGAATCCCTAGACTCCTTGCATTGGCATTGAAGTATTTCTAGATTGATTCCTGTGATGAGAGGACTGTCTTATGATGAGAGTTTGTGTAGAATGGGCCTATACTCTCTGGAGTTTAGACGAATGAGAGGTGATCTCATTGAAACACACTGGCACTGACATTTAGCGCTGCCAAACTCCCTTATTGTCTATTTTCTAGCCTTTGTTTCCTCTGCCTTCCAAACAATAGCCATACTGTCCTCTCTCTCTATCCATACTGTGCCCTCTCTCTCTATCCATACTGTGCCCTCTCTCTCTATCCATACTGTGCCCTCTCTCTCTATCCATACTGTGCCCTCTCTCTCTATCCATACCGTGCCCTCTCTCTCTATCCAGTGAGGATATTGTCCGGTCCTGTTGAGGTGCAACCTGTCCGGCTTGTACTGGTCCCACCTCCCCCAGAAACGCTCCCAATGCCTCAGGAATCTAAAGCCCTCCCTCCTGCACCAAACTCCAGCCATGCATTCATCTGCTCTATCCTCTTATTTCTGTACTCACCAGCACATGGCACCGGGAGTAATCCGGACATTACTACCTTTGAGGTCCTATTTTTTAATCTCTTTCCTAGCTCCCTAAAATCTGCCTGCAGGATCTCATCCCTCTTTCTGCCAATGTCATTGGACCCGATGTGGACCACAACCTCTGGATGTTCATCCTCCCCCCTCAACAATGTCCTGCAGCCGCTCAGTGACATCCTTGACCCTGGCACCAGGGAGGCAACATACCATCCTGGAATCATGTCTGTGCCTGCAGAAGCACTTGTTTGTTCCCCTAACTATCAAATCCACCACCACTATTGCTCTTCCACTTTTCTTCCTCCCCGCCCTGTGCAGCTGAGCCACCCACGGTGTCGTGGACATGGCTCTGGCTGCACTCCCCAGAGAAACCATCAGTATCCAGAACTGAAAACCGGTTAGCGAGCGAGATGCACTCAGGGGACTCCTGTCCTACTCTTGCCCCATAACGCTGAAAATTTTTTCAACTCATGTTTATCTCTTTCGAAAGTTACAAGTGAATCTGCTTCCAGCACCCGAACAGGCAGTGCGTTCCAGGCCAGAACATCTCGCTGCTTCATTAGTCCCCTCATGTAGCATCTGGTTCATTTGTCAATCACATTCAATCTGTGCCTCTGGTCACTGAACTTTCTGACACTGAAAATTGTTTCTCCTTATTAAGAGGATTGGCGGGCTGGAGGAGGTTACAGAGATAGGGAGGGGTGAGGCCTTGGAGGGATTTGAACAAGAGGATGAGAATTTTAAAGCCTGAAGCCACCAGCCGTCTCCCCCAGTGCAGAATGTGACTCACTGCTAACAGAAAGGATTTTTGTTTACTTACAAAAGATGCATAATGAAGGGAAATCAATCTCTGTATCTTTAACTAACAGCGACATGAGGGAAATGAATCACCTTTAAACACCTGGTCCACTTGGCACTGAAGTGTCTGAAACTCATTATAGGAACTCCAGGGAAACGAAATACTGACAAATGTTAAACTGTTTTGCTGACAAAAGAAATCTCGATTTAACTTTAAAAGATGAATCGTTTAACAGGGGTTCACACAGACTCACCTGATAGGCTGACTCAGGATCCATCCCTCAAGCACCGCGATTGGTTGCAGAACATGCTGCTCCCTGGGCCCTCCGGCTTCTGACCTCTCTTCCTGTTGGTTCCCAGGACAATCAATCACCACTCGCCAACATTACACTGCCACATTAAGTTGAGGGGCTCAGAGGAAGAAATAAAATGGGGTCGTGAATCTGATATAAGAAATAAAATTAGAGAAGCATAATTAAATTTATAAACAAAACTATTTAAAGTCAAATCAAATGAATTGTTGCATTTAATACATCCTTCTGGGCCAAGTGGGAAACAAGTGATGTGTGGGCTGTGCAGAGTGTCTGTGCCCGGTTACACAGCGTTTCCCTGGCTCCCCGCTCCAAGTGCACATGTTTCAGCTCACATCCAACTGACTGGATAAACCTCGCCCGTCTAAACCCCATCACACAAATAGCAGCATTTGATGTTTAGTTCTGCTCAACCTTTATAAACATTGGTTAGGCCTCAGCTGACACATTGTGCTCAATTCTGGGCACCACACTTTCAGAAGGGTATCTGCACCTTAGAGAGGGACCAGAAGAGATTTACTGGAATGGTACGAAGGAGGAGGGACTTCAGTTATGTGGAGATACTGGAGAAGCTGCGGTAATTCTCCTTGGAACAGAAAAGGTTAAGGAGATTTGATAGAGCGTTCAAAATCATGAACGGTTTTAATAGATTAAATAAGGAGAAACACTTTCCAGTGGCAGAACAGTCAGTAACCAGAGGACACAGAGTTCAGGTGATTGGCAAAAGAAGCAGAGGCGACATGAGGTACCATTGTATAAGCAGCGAGTTGTTGCAATCTGGAATGCACTGCCTGATAGGGCGGTGGAAGCAGATTCAACAGTGGCTTTCAAAAGTGAACTGGATAAATACTAAAGGGACAATATTTGCAGAGCTATGGGGAAAGAGCAGGGGAGTGGAACTAACTGGATAGCTCTACCATAGAGCCAGCACAGGCACGATGGGCCGAATGGTCTCCTGCGCTTTCATTCTATGAAAATGGCGGATGATCTTATCCAGAATGCTGCGACCACATATCCCCAGAAAACCAAGACCGCCTATTTCCACCTGTGTAATATCGGCCGTCTCCACCACTGCCTCAGCTCACCCTCTGCTGAAACCCTCGTCCATTCCTCGGTTACCTCTAGACTTGACTATTCCAACACACTCCTGGCTGGACTCCCACATTCTACCCCACGTAATCTTCACCTAATCCAAAACTCGGCTGCCCGTGTCCTAACTCGCACCAAGTCTCGTTCACCCATCACCCCCTGTGCTCGCTGACCTACATTGGCTCCCGGTTAAGCAACGCTTCGATTTCAAAATTATCATCCTTGTTTACAAACCCCTCCATGGCCTCGCCCCTCCCTATCTCTGTAATCTCCACCAGCCCCACAACCCCCAGAGATGTCTACTCTCCTCTAATTCTGCCTCCTGAGCATCCCTGATTATAATCGCCCAACCATTGGTGGCCTTGTCTTCTGTTGCCGAGGCCCCAAGCTCTGAACTGCCTCCCTAAACCTCTGTGCCTCCTCCCTGAAAGCACTGACTCTGGCTTTGTTCAGTTCTGCACTCACTGGTTAACATACGATATCGGAGCAGCAGTAGGCCATGCGGCCCCTCGAACCTGCTCTGCCATTTAATACGATCGTGGCTGATCCGATCAAGGACTCAGGTCCCTTCCCTGCCCGCTCCCCATAACACCTTATCGTTTGAGAAAGTGTCTATTTCTGTCTTAAATTTATACAATGTCTCAGCTTCCACAGCTCTCTGAGGCAGTGAATTCCACACATCCACAACCCTCAGAAGAAATTTCTCCTCATCTCAGTTTTAAATGGAGGCCCCTTATTCTAAGATTATGCCCTCTAGTTCGAGTCTCCCCCATCAGTGAAACATCCTCTCTGCATCCACCTTGTCACGCCCCCTCATAATCTTATATATTTCGATAAGATCACTTTTCTATCTTCTGAATTCCAATGAGTAGAGGCCCAACATATTCAACCTTTCCTCATAAGTCAACCCCCTCATCTCCAGAATAAACTTTGTGAACCTTTTCTGAACTGCTTCCAAAGCAAGTATATCCTTTCGTAAATACAGAAACAAAAACTGTTCGCAGTATTCCAAGTGTGGCCTCACCAATACCCTGTACAACTGCAGCAAGACTTCCCAGCTTTTATACTCCATCCCCTTTGTAATAAAGGCCAAGATTCCATTGACCTTCCTGATCACTTGCTGTACCTGCATACTGATCTTTTGTGTTTCATGCACAAGTCCCCCCAGGTCCCGCTGTACAGTAGCACTTGGCAATCTTTCTCCATTTAAATAATAACTTCTTCTGTGATTTTTTTTCTGCCAAAGTGCATGACCTCATACTTTCCAACATTATACTCCATCTGCCAAATTTTTGCCAACTCACGTCGCCTGTCAATGTCGTTTTGCAGATTTTGTGTGTCCTCCTCACACATTGCATTTCCTCCCATCTTTGTATCATCAGCAACTTGGTCCCTTCTTCCAAGTTGTTAGTATAGAGTGTAAATAGTTGGGGTCCCAGCACTGATCCCTGCGGGAACCCACTAGTTACTGATTGCCAAACTGAGAATGAACCATTCATCCCGACTCAATATTTCCTTATAAGTCAACCCTCTCATCTCCGGAATCAACCTCATGAACCTTCTCTCAACTGCCACTCCTTTCCTCCCCTGAAGATGCTGAATCTGTCTGGTTTCAGTTCTGCACTCACTGGTTCCCCTCGCTCCCCGCCCCTTCAGGTGCTGTCTCGGGCTGGAATCAGTTCGACGGTCACTGGTTCCCCTCTCATCCCTTCAAGATGCCAACACTGGCTGTTTCCAGTTCTACACTCACTGGTTCCCCTCCCCTGAAGGTGCTGACTCTGGCTGGGTTCAGTTCTACACTCACTGGTTCCCCTCCCCTGAAGGTGCTGACTCTGCCTGGGATCAGTTCTACATTCACTGGTTCCCCTCCCCTGAAGGTACTGACTCTGGCTGGGTTCAGTTCTACACTCACTGGTTCCCCTCCCCTGAAGGTACTGACTCTGGCTGGGTTCAGTTCTACACTCACTGGTTCCCCTCCCCTGAAGGTGCTGACTCTGGCTGGGTTCAGTTCGACACTCACTGGTTCCCCTCCCCTGAAGGTGCTGACTCTGGCTGGGTTCAGTTCTACATTCACTGGTTCCCCTCCATTTCCTCATCTGATGGTGCTGACTCTGGCTGGGTCCAGTTGTCTACTCAGTGGTTCCCCTCCCTCCCATCTGCCCTGTCCCTTAAAGCGCTAACTCTGGCTGTGTTCAATTCCACACTCACTGTTTCCCCTCCCTCTCCTCTCCAGCAGGCAAAGTTTAGGGAGCTAGGAGAGAGATTAAAAAGCAGGACCTCAAAGGTAGTAATCTCCGGATTCCTCCCAATGTCACGAGCTAGTGAGTACAGAAACAGGAGGATAGAGCAGATGAATGCCTGGCTGGAGAGATGGTGCAGGCGGGAGGGTGTTAGTTTCCTGAGGCACTGAGACCACTTCTGGGGGAGGTGGGACATGGACAAACCAGACGGGTTGCACCTCAACAGAGTCGGGACCAATAACCTCGCGGGGGGTTTGCTAGTGCTGTTGGGGAGGGGTTAAACTAGCTTGGCAGGGGGATGGGAACCTGAAAATAGAGTCAGTAGGAAGGGGAGTAAAGCTGGAATTAGGAAGCAAAAAGAAAGAAAGTGAGTTTGAAGGAGAGAGGAAACAAGCAGGAAAAAAGTGTAAAAAAACAAGGCACTTTGTCTAAATGCACGAAGCATTTGTAACAAAATAAATGAGTTGACGGCACAAAGATACAAATGGGTATGATCTGATAGGCATTACAGAGACGTGGTTGCAAGGTGAGCAATTGGTGAATTAAATATTCAGCGGTACTGGACAATCCGGAAGGACAGACAGAAAAGAAAAGGAGGTGGAGTAGCTCTATTGATAAAGGATGGAATCACTGCAATAGGAAGAAACGATATTGGCTCAAATGATCAGGATGTTGAAACAGTTTGGGTGGAGATAAGGAACAATAAGCGGAAAAAGTCACAGGTGGGTGTAGTCGATAGGCCCCCTAACAAGAGCTACTCTGTTGGTCAGCGCATAAACCAGGAAATAGTGGGGGCTTGTAAAAAGGGAACAGCAATAATCATGGGTGATTTTAACCTCCATATTGATTGGATATATCAAATTGGTCAGGGTAGCCTTGAGGAGGAGTTCATAGAGTGCATAAGGGATGGGTTCCTTCAGCAGTATGTAATGGAACCAACCAGGGGGCAGGCCATCTTAGATCTGGTCCTGTGTAATGAGACAGGATTAATTAACAATCTCCAAGTAAAGGATCCCTTGGAATGAGTGATCATAGCATGATCTGAATTTGAAATTCAGATGGTGGGTGAGAAAGTTGGATCTCTAACCAGCGTACTAATCTTAAATAAAGGAGACTATGTAGGTATGAGGGCAGAGTTGGGTAAAGTGGACTGGGAAAATAAATTAAAGTGCAGGACGGTTGATGAACAGTGGTGTACATTTAAGGAGATATTGCATAACTCTCAAGAAAAATATATTCCAGTGAGGAGGAAAGGGTGTAAAAGAAAAGATAGCATCCGTGGCTAACTAAAGAAATAAAGGACGGTATCCAATTAAAAACAAGGGCATACAAAGTGGTCAAAACTAGTGGGAGGACAGAAGACTGGGAAGCTTTTAAAAGCCAGCAGAGAATGACTGAAAAAAATGATTAAGAAAGGGAAGATAGACTATGAAAGTAAACTAGCACAAAATATAAAAACAGATAGCAAGAGTTTCTATAGGTATATAAAATGGAAAAGAGTGGCTAAAGTAAATGTTGGTCCCTTAGAGGACGAGACCGGGGAATTAGTAATGGGGAACATGGAGATGGCAGAAACTCTGAACAAATATTTTCTATCAGTCTTTATGGTCGAGGACACTAACAATATCCCAACAGTGGACAGTCAAGGAGCAACAGAGGTGAGGAACTTAACACAATCACTAAGAAGGTGGTACTCAGTAAGATAATGGGACTAAAGGTGGATAAATCCCCTGGAGCTGATGGCTTGCATCCTCGGGTCTTCAGAGAAGTCGCAGCAGGGATAGTGGATGCATTGGTTGTAATTTACCAAAATTCCCTGGATTCTGGGGAGGTCCCAGCGATTGGAAAACTGCA
This sequence comes from Pristiophorus japonicus, assembly GCF_044704955.1. NCBI lineage: Eukaryota > Metazoa > Chordata > Chondrichthyes > Pristiophoridae > Pristiophorus > Pristiophorus japonicus. The sequence continues at coordinate 84,270 of NW_027254745.1, read as the reverse complement.
AATGTAACGTCCTTATTTAAAAAAGGAGGCAGAAAAATAGCAGGAAACTATAGACCAGTTAGCCTCACTTCTGTGGTTGGGAAAATGTTGGGAGTCCATTATTAAAGAAGCAGTAGCAGGATATTTGGAAAAGCAAAATTCGGTCAGGCAGAGTCAGCATGGATTTATGAAGGGGAAGGCATGTTTGACAAATTTGCTGGAATTCTTTGAGGATGTAACAAACAGGGTGGATAAAGGGGAACCAGTGAGTGTGGTGTATTTGTACTTCCAGAAGGCATTTGACAAGGTGCCACGTAAAAGGTTACTGCACAAGATAAAAGTTCACAGGGTTGGGGGTAATATATCAGCAAGGATAGAGGATTGGCTAACTAACAGAAAACAGAGAGTTGGATAAATGGTGCATTCTCTGGTTGGCAACCAGTAACTAGTGGGGTGCTGCAGGGCTCAGTGCTGGGACCCCAACTATTTACATTCTATATTAAAGGACTTGGAAGAAGGGACTGAATGTCATGTTGCCAAGTTTGCTGCCGATACAAAGATGGGAGGAAAAGCAATGTGTGAGGACACATAAAATCTGCAAAAGGACATAGATAGGCTAAGTGAATGGGAAAAAATTTGGCAGATGGAGTCTAATATTAGAAAGTGTGAGGTCATGCACTTTGACAGAAAAAAAATCAAAGAGCAAGTTATTATTTAAATTGAGAAAGATTGCAAAGTGCTGCAGTACAGCGGGACCTGGGGGTACTTGTGCATGAAACACAAAAGGATAGTATGCAGGTACAGCAAGTGATCAGGAAGGCGAACGGAATCTTGGCCTTCCTGATCCATGTTTATGAAAGGATATACTTGCTTTGGAAGCAGTTCAGAGAAGGTTTTGGGGATGAGGGGGATGACTTATGAGGAAAGGTTGAGTAGTTTGGGCCTCTATCCATTGGAATTCAGAAGAATGAGAGGTGATCTTATCGAAACGTATAAGATTATGAGGGGGCGGGACAAGGTGGATGCAGAGAGGATGTTTCCACTGATGGGGGAGACTCGAACTAGAGGGCATAATCTTAGAATAAGGGGCCACCCATTTAAAACTGAGATGAGGAGGAATGTCTTCTCTCAAAGGGTTGTAAATCTGTGGAATTTGCTGCCTCAGAGAGCTGTGGAAGTTGGGTCATAGAAACATAGAAAATAGTTGCAGGAGTGGACCATTCGGTGTTTTTGTGACTGGAAGGCTGTTTCCAGTGGGGTCCTGCAGGGCTCAGTGCTGGGTCCCTTGTTTTTTGTGGTATATATCAATGACTTGGACATCAATGTTGGGGGTATGATTAAGAAGTTTGAAGGTGACACTAAAATAGGCTGTGTGGTTGAGAATTAAGTAGAAAACTGCACACTGCAGGAAACTATAAATGTACTGGTCAGGTGGGCAGTAAAGTGGCAAATGGAATTTAATCCAGATAAGTGTGAGGTAATACATTTGGGGAGGTCTAACAAGGCAAGGGATTACACATTAAATGCTACAACACTGAAAATTGTAGAGGAACAAAGGGACCTTGGAGTGTAGGTCCACAGATCCCTGAAAGTGGCAGGCCAGGTAGATAAGGTGGTTAAGAAGGCATATGGAATACTTGCCTTTATTAGTCAAGGCATGGAATACAAGAGCTCGGAGGTTATGCTTGAACTGGTTAGGCCGCAATTGGAATACTGTGTGCAGTTCTGGTCACCACATTACAGGAAAGATGTGATTGTACTGAAAAGGGTACAGAGGAGATTTACAAGAATGTTGCCTGGACTGGAGAATTTTGGCTGTGAGGAAAGATTGGAGATGCAGAGTCCATTTTCTTTGGATCAGAGGACACTGAGGGGAGACCTGATGAAAGTGTATTAAATTATGAGGGGCCTGGATAGAGTGGATAGGAAGGACCTGTTTCCCTTGGCAGAGGGATCAACAACAAGGGGGCACAGATTTAAAGTAATTGGTTCAGAGGAGATACGAAGGGAATTTTCTTCACCCAGAGGTTTGTGGGGGTCTGGAACTCACTGCCTGAAAGGGTGGTAGAGGCAGAAACACTCAGCACATTTGAAAAATACTCGGATGTGCACTTCAAGTGTCATCACCTACAGGGCTACGGACCGAGAGCTGGAGAGTGGGATTAGGCTGGATAGCTGTTTGTCGGCCGGCACGGACACGGTGGGCTGAAATGGTTTCCTGCCATGCTGTAAATTTCTATGATTTCATGATTAATGATTAGCTAGGAGCTAAATTAAAAAGTAGGACCTCAAAAGTAGTAATCTCGGGATTGCTACCAGTGCCACGTGCTAGTCAGAGTAGGAATCGCAGGATAGCTCAGATGAATACGTGGCTTGAGCAATGGTGCAGCAGGGAGGGATTCAAATTCCTGGGGCATTGGAACCGGTTCTGGGGGAGGTGGGACCAGTACAATCCGGACGGTCTGCACCTGGGCAGAATCGGAACCAATGTCCTCGGGGGAGTGTTTGCTAGTGCTGTTGGGGAGGAGTTAAACTAATATGGCAGGGGGATGGGAACCAATGCAGGGAGATAGAGGGAAACAAAAAGGAGGCAAAAACAAAAAGACAGAAAGGAGATGAGGAAAAGTGGAGGGCAGAGAAACCCAAGGCAAAGAACAAAAAGGGCCATTGTACAGCAAAATTCTAAAAGGACAGAGGGTGTTAAAAAAACAAGCCTAAAGGCTTTGTGACTTAATGCAAGGAGTATCCGCAATAAGGTGGATGAATTAACTGTGCAAATAGATGTTAACAAATATGATGTGATTGGGATTACGGAGACGTGGCTCCAGGATGAGCAGGGCTGGGAACTCAATATCCAGGGGTATTCAACATTCAGGAAGGATAGAATAAAAGGAAAAGGAGGTGGGGTAGCATTGCTGGTTAAGGAGGAGATTAAGGCAATAGTTAGGAAGGACATTAGCTTGGATGATGTGGAATCTATATGGGTAGAGCTGCAGAACACCAAAGGGCAAAAAACGTTAGTGGGAGTTGTGTACAGACCTCCAAACAGTAGTAGTGATGTTGGGGAGGGCATCAAACAGGAAATTAGGGGTGCGTGCAATAAAGGTGCAGCAGTTATAATGGGTGACTTTAATATGCACATAGATTGGGCTAACCAAACTGGAAGCAATACGGTGGAGGAGGATTTTCTGGAGTGCATAAGGGATGGTTTTTTAGACCAATATGTCGAGGAACCAACTAGGGGGGAGGCCATCTTAGACTGGGTGTTATGTAATGAGAAAGGATTAATTAGCAATCTCGCTGTGCGAGGCCCCTTGGGGAAGAGTGACCATAATATGGTGGAATTCTGCATTAGGATGGAGAATGAAACAGTTAATTCAGAGACCATGGTCCAGAACTTAAAGAAGGCTAACTTTGAAGGTATGAGGCGTGAATTGGCTGAGATGGATTGGCGAATGATACTTAAGGGGTTGACTGTGGATGGGCAATGGCAGACATTTAGAGACCGCATGGATGAACTACAACAATTGTACATTCCTGTCTGGCATAGAAATAAAAAAGGGAAGGTGGCTCAACCGTGGCTATCAAAGGAAATCAGGGATAGTATTAAAGCCAAGGAAGTGGCATACAAATTGGCCAGAAATAGCAGCGAACCTGGGGACTGGGAGAAATTTAGAACTCAGCAGAGGAGGACAAAGGGTTTGATTAGGGCAGGGAAAATGGAGTATGAGAAGAAGCTTGCAGGGAACATTAAGACGGATTGCAAAAGTTTCTATAGATATGTAAAGAGAAAAAGGTTAGTAAAAACAAATGTAGGTCCCCTGCAGTCAGAATCAGGGGAAGTCATAACGGGGAACAAAGAAATGGCGGACCAATTGAACAAGTACTTTGGTTCGGTATTCACGAAGGAGGACACGAACAACCTTCCGGTTATAAAAGGGGTCGGGGGGTCTAGTAAGGAGGAGGAACTGAGGGAAATCCTTATTAGCTGGGAAATTGTGTTGGGGAAATTGATGGGATTGAAGGCCGATAAATCCCCAGGGCCTGATGGACTGCATCCCAGAGTACTTAAGGAGGTGGCCTTGGAAATAGTGGATGCGTTGACAGTCATTTTCCAACATTCCATTGACTCTGGATCAGTTCCTATGGAGTGGAGGGTAGCCAATGTAACCCCACTTTTTAAAAAAGGAGGGAGAGAGAAAACAGGGAATTATAGACCGGTCAGCCTGACATCGGTAGTGGGTAAAATGATGGAATCAATTATTAAGGATGTCATAGCAGTGCATTTGGAAAGAGGTGACATGATAGGTCCACGTCAGCATGGATTTGTGAAAGGGAAATCATGCTTGACAAATCTTCTGGAATTTTTTGAGGATGTTTCCAGTAGAGTGGATAAGGGAGAACCAGTTGATGTGGTATATTTGGACTTTCAGAAGGCGTTCGACAAGGTTCCACACAAGAGATTGATGTGCAAAGTTAGAGCACATGGGATTGGGGGTAGTGTACTGACATGGATTGAGAACTGGTTGTCAGACAGGAAGCAAAGAGTAGGAGTAAATGGGTACTTTTCAGAATGGCAGGCAGTGACTAGTGGGGTACCGCAAGGTTCTGTGCTGGGGCCCCAGCTGTTTACACTGTACATTAATGATTTAGATGAGGGGATTAAATGTAGTATCTCCAAATTTGCGGATGACACTAAGTTGGGTGGCAGTGTGAGCTGCGAGGAGGATGCTGTGAGGCTGCAGAGCGACTTGGATAGGTTAGGTGAGTGGGCAAATGCATGGCAGATGAAGCATAATGTGGATAAATGTGAGGTTATCCACTTTGGTGGTAAAAACAGAGAGACAGACTATTATCTGAATGGTGACAGATTAGGAAAAGGGGAGGTGCAAAGAGACCTGGGTGTCATGGTACATCAGTCATTGAAGGTTGGCATGCAGGTGCAGCAGGCGGTTAAGAAAGCAAATGGCATGTTGGCCTTCATAGCAAGGGGATTTGAGTACAGGGGCAGGGAGGTGTTGCTACAGTTGTACAGGGCATTGGTGAGGCCACACCTGGAGTATTGTGTACAGTTTTGGTCTCCTCACCTGAGGAAGGACATTCTTGCTATTGAGGGAGTGCAGCGAAGGTTCACCAGACTGATTCCCGGGATGGCGGGACTGACCTATCAAGAAAGACTGGATCAACTGGGCTTGTATTCACTGGAGTTCAGAAGAATGAGAGGGGACCTCATAGAAACATATAAAATTCTGACAGGGTTAGACAGGTTAGATGCAGGAAGAATGTTCCCAATGTTGGGGAAGTCCAGAACCAGGGGTCACAGTCTAAGGATAAGGGGTAAGCCATTTAGGACCGAGATGCGGAGGAACTTCTTCACCCAGAGAGTGGTGAACCTGTGGAATTCTCTACCACAGAAAGTTGTTGAGGCCAATTCACTAAATATATTCAAAAAGGAGTTAGATGAGGTCCTTACTGCTAGGGGGATCAAGGGGTATGGCGAGAAAGCAGGAATGGGGTACTGAAGTTGAATGTTCAGCCATGAACTCATTGAATGGCGGTGCAGGCTAGAAGGGCCGAATGGCCTACTCCTGCACCTATTTTCTATGTTTTCTATGTCTATGTTTTCTATGACCTAGATGAAGGGACCGAGTGTAATGTATCCAAATTTGTTTAGGATACAAAACTAGGTGGGACAGTAAGCTGTGAGAACACAAGAGTCTGCAAGATATACATAGATAGACTATGTGAGTGGGCAGTAAGGTGGCAGATGGAGTATAATGTAGGGAAATGTGAGGTTATTCACTTTGGTAGGAACAACAGAAGAACAGAGTATCTTTTAAATTATGAGAAACTTTTAAACATCGGTGTTCAGAGAGATTTGGGGTGTCCTTGTGCAAGACACACAGAAAGTGAGCATGCAGGTATGCAAGCAATAAGGAAGGGAAATGGTTTGTCCTTTATTGCAAGGGTTTGGAGTATAAGAGTAAGGAGGTCTTGCTACAATTGCACAGGGCCTTGGTGAGACCACACCTGGAGTATTGGGCACAGTTTTGTTTTCTTATCTAAGGACGGAAACACTTGCCTTGGAGATGGTGCAACAAAGGTTCACAAGATTCCTGGGATGAGAGGGCTGTCTTATGATGAGATAGTGTGTAGAATGGGCCTATACACGCTCGAATTAATAATAATGAGAGGTGATCTCATTGAAGCATACAAGGTTCTGAAGGGGACTGACAGGTTGATTCCCCTGGCTGGACTGTCAAGAACTAGGGGCACAGTCTCAGGATAAGGGGTAGGCCATTTAAGACAGAGATGAGGAGGAATTTCTTCACTCAGAGGGTTGTGAATCTTTGGCATTCTCTCCCCCAGAGGGCTGTGGATGCTCAGTCCATTCAAGGTTGAGATAGATAGATTTTTGTATATTAAGGGAATCAAGGGATATGGAGATCAGGCGGGAAAGTGGCGTTGAGGGCGATGATCAGCCATGATCTTATTGAATGGCTGTGCAGGCTCGAGGGACATTATGGCCTCCTCCTGCCGCTATTTCTTATGTTGATATCCAGGGGACTCTAGATTTATTAGTCCCACCCTTTTTCTTTAAGGTAACATACTTCCTCTGAACCCTCATTATCTCTTCATTGAATTCCTCCCACTGCTCTGAGACTGATTTAACTTCAACAAAAGAACATAAGATTTCAGAGCAGGAGTAAGCCATTCGGCCCCTCAAGCCTGCTCTGCCATTCAATGAGGTCATGGCTGATCTTCTACCTCAACTTCACTTTCCTGCACTATTCCATATCCCTTGATTACCTTAATTTACAAAAATCTATCGATCTCTGTCTTAAATATGCTCAAAGACAGAGCCTCCACAGCCCTCTGGGGTAGAGAATTGCAAAGATTAATGAGTGAATAAGTTTCTGCTCATCTCAGTCCTAAATGGCCAACCCCTTATTTTGAGACTGTGACCCCTGGTTCTAGACTCCTCAGCCAGAGGAAACATCCTCCCTGCATCTATCCTGTCACGCCTTGTAAGAATTTTGTCTGTTTCAATGAGATCATCTCTCATTCTTCTAAACTCTAGAAAATACATGCCTAGTCTACTCAATCTCTCCTCATAGGACAATCCTCCCATCCCAGGAATTCAGTTTGGTGAACCTTCGTTGCCATCCTTAACAGCAAGTACATCCTTCCTTAGGTAAGCAGCCAAAACTGTACACAATACTCCAGCTGCAGTCTCACCAGGACCCTATATAATTGCAGTAAGACGTCTTTACTCTTGTACTCAAATCCTCTTGTAATAAAGGCCAACATACCATTTGCTTTCTTCGTTGCTTGCTGTACCTACATATTAACTTTCAGTGATACGTGTACAAGGACACCAAGGTCCCTCTGAACACCAACGTTTCCCAATCTCTCACCAACTCATATAGCTGTTTCCAGTCCACTTTGGCTAAATCACATCTCAGCTTAGTAAAATTGGCTTTTCCCCAATTGAGAACTTTTATTCCTGGTCTGTCTTTGTCCTTTTCCATAACTACCCTAAATCAAACTGAATTATGATCACTAGCACCAAAATGCTGTCCCATCGATACCCCTTCCACTTACCCAGCTTCAGTCCCCAATACTAAGTCCAGAACTTCCCCCTCTCTTTTTGGGCTTGCTGCGTACTGGCTAAAAAGTTCTGCTGGTTGCTGACCCCTCTGTGAAGGGAAATAGGTCCTTCCTCTCCACTCTATCTGGGCCGCTCATAATTTTATACACCTCATTAAGATCTCCCCTCAGCCTCCTTTGTTCCAAAGAGGGTTGGTGGGCTGGAGGAGGTTACAGAGATAGGGAAGGGTGAGACCCTGGAGAGATTTGAACAAGAGAATGCGTATTTTAAAGGCTGATAACACCAGCCATCTCGCCCAGCACAGAATGTAACTCACTAACAACAGGAAGGATGTTACTTTAAATACTACGAATGCATAATGCGGGGAAATCAATCTCTGTCCCTTTAACTAACAGCGTCATGGAAAGAGGAAAATGAATGACATTTAAACACCTGATTAACTTGGCACTGAAGTGTCTGAAACTCACAATAGGAGCTCCAGGAAAACAAAAAACTGAGCAATGTTACATTGTTTTGTTAACAAAAGAAATCTTGATTTAACTTTTAAAAGATAAATTGTTTAACAGGGATTCACACAGACTCACCCGACAGGCCGACTCAGGATCCACCCCTCAAGCACCGCGATTGGTTGCAGAACTCGCTGCTCCCTGGGCACTCCGGCCTCTGACCTCCCTTCCTGTTGGTTCCCAGGGCAATCAATCACTACTCGCCAACATTACACTGCCAGATTAAGTTGAGGGGCTTGGAGGAAGAAATAAAACAAGACCGTGAACCTGAGTGAAGAAATAAAATTAGAGAAGCATGATGAAATAAACAAGTATAGACAATATAAACTGAAGGGTACAATCCGAAAGGCGGTGCATGAACAGTGAGACCTGCGGGTATATGTGGACAAATCACTGAAGGTGACAGGACAGGTTGGGAAAGCAGTTAAAAGAGCTTACAGGTAGCTGGGCATCACAGAGTACAAAAGCAAGGAGGTTATGATGAACCTTTGTAAAACACTGGTTCGGCCTCAACTGGAGCATTGTGTCCAATTCTGGGCATCGCACATTAGGATGTGAAGGCCTGAGAGAGGGTGCAGAAAAGATTGACAAGAATGATTCACGAGATGAGGGACTTCAGTTCCGTGGATTGACTGGAGAAGCTGGGGTTGTTCTCCTTAGAGCAGAGAAGGTTGAGAGGAGAATTGATAGAAGTGTTCAAAATCATGAGGGGTGTGGACAGAGTAGATAGAGAGATACTGTTCCCACTGGCAGAAGGGTAGAGAATCAGAGGAGATGGATTTAAGGTGAATGGCAAAAGAACCAAAGGTGACATCAGAAAATCTATTTTACGCAGCGAGTGGTTAGGATCCGGAAAGCACGGCCTGAAAGGATGGTGGAGGAAGACTCAATCACAGCTTTAAAAAAAAAAAGTTGGATAAGTATCTGAAAGAAAACATTTGCAGGGCCGGGGGAAGGGCAGGCAGTGGGACGAGCTGGGAGCAGGCAAGGGTTCGATGGGCCGAACGGCCTTCCGTGCTGTAACCATTCTCTGATTGTGTGAGCAGAACCACTCTGTTCCCTGACTCAATCTAAAGCCTTCCTGATTGTGAGCATCTCTGTTAAACCTGCCCTGCACCTTCACTGCTCCAAGGAGAACCACCCCAGATACTGCAGCCATCATCTTATTGAATGGTAGCAGGCTCGAGGGGCCAAAGGGCCGACTCATCTCCTATTTCTGATGTTCTCATGTGTTCATGTCACTGGTCCCCATCCTGCACCTGCTCCCTGCAGTAAGATGGCCGCCGCGCATGCTCCCTGCCCTGCAGCGGGACAATGGAAAGTATTGTGACGTGGTGGGCGGCCCCGTGCTGCCCAAAGATGGCGGCCGAACTCCCGGCAACCCCCGACAGTAACCAAGGTCCGTCCCCGCCCGAAGGTGCCCCACAGCCGCCACCCGCCGACTCGGTGTCCAAATCTCACCGCCCGCACGTGTCCGTGAGAAGGTGAGTCCTCAGGGAGGCAGAGCGCGCTGCCCGGGCTGCTCATCCATCCTCCGCGTGGGGCAAAACATCGTCCGTCCGCAGCTAATCTCCCACAATAGGCTGGCCCCGCGCCTGCGCACAACTCCGCCTCGCCTCACCTGGGCCCCGAGCTCAAAGGCTGCGAGCGGAGCCCACCAACAAACCCCCCAACCGCCCGCCCGCAACACTCAGCCCGCAGACAATGGCGAGGCGGCGCGGGGCACCAGCCCACCCAGAGCGCTGCTCCGCACCAATCAGTGGCGGGGGGGCGGGGCCGGGCACCAATCAATCACTGGTCCCTGAAGTTGCTGACTCTGGCTGGGTTCAGTTCTACACTCACTGGTTCCCCTCCGCTGAAGGTAATGACTCTGGCTGGGTTCAGTTCTACACTCACTGGTTCCCCTCCCCTGAAGGTAATGACTCTGGCTGGGTTCAGTTCTACACTCACTGGTTCCCCTCCCCTGAAGGTAATGACTCTGGCTGGGTTCAGTTCTACACTCACTGGTTCCCCTCCGCTGAAGGTAATGACTCTGGCTGGGTTCAGTTCTACACTCACTGCTTCCCCTCCCCTGAAGGTAATGACTCTGGCTGGGTTCAGTTCTACACTCACTGGTTCCCCTCCCCTGAAGGTAATGATTCTGGCTGGGTTCAGTTCTACACTCACTGGTTCCCCTCCCCTGAAGGTACTGACTCTGGCTGGGTTCAGTTCTGCACTCACTGGTTCCCCTCCCCTGAAGGTACTGACTCTGGCTGGGTTCAGTTCTACACTCACTGGTTCCCCTCCCCTGAAGGTACTGACTCTGGCTGGGTTCAGTTCTGCACTCACTGGTTCCCCTCCCCTGAAGGTACTGACTCTGGCTGGGTTCAGTTCTACACTCACTGGTTCCCCTCCCCTGAAGGTACTGACTCTGGCTGGGTTCAGTTCTACACTCACTGGTTCCCCTCCCCTGAAGGTACTGACTCTGGCTGGGTTCAGTTCTACACTCACTGGTTCCCCTCCCCTGAAGGTACTGACTCTGGCTGGGTTCAGTTCTACACTCACTGGTTCCCCTCCCCTGAAGGTACTGACTCTGGCTGGGTTCAGTTCCAGACACTGACATCATTCACTTTGTTCCTGCACCAAGATGGCCGCGCATGCGCGGTGCTACTCACTGAATCAAAATGGAGGAGCGCTGAACCTGCCTTCCTGTACGAAGATGGCCGCCGTTATCCTGGGCCTTTGACGGGAGAAAGCCCCGAAGCTGCAACCGCCGATAGTCCGGTTATTATTCCGGGCTTGCGGCGAGCACGGGTTGTTTGTGAAGCCTCGCCACCTCCTCGCTGGTCCCTTACTCCGCTCTGTCCCGCTGAGAAGTACACTTCTGAGGAGCCTTCTCAAGACACGTCTTCTCCGCCATTACAAGCCTCGCGCATGCTCCAATCACAGCCAGGGCCCGCGCCTGCGCACTGAGCTCCTGTAGTCTGGGTGCGGCACTTTCTTCTCCGCGGGGCACGCTGGGTACATAAGACCATGTTAAATCGGTGCAGGAGTGGGCCAGATACTGCACGGTTATATACAGAGTAAAGCTCCCTCTGTACTGTCCTAAACAATCCCAGGGCAGGTACAGCACGGGTTAGTTACAATTTAAAGCTTGCTGTACGCTGACTCATCAAACACTCCCAGAGCAGGTACAGCACATATTAAATACACAGTAAGGATCCAGCTACACTGTCCCACCAGGTATTCCCAGGGCATTTACAGCACGGGTTAGATACAGAATAAAGCTCACTCTGCACTGTCCCAAGAAACAATCCCAGGGCAGGTACAGCACAAGTATTTTCTTGTTAATCTGTAAATAAAAAGCCCCCTGATTAAAGGGGGGAGGAGACACAAAATAAACCAATTAAACTTTGGACGGTAAACTTAAATCAAATTAACAGTTAGTTGCTGGAGGTGATGATGCACTCCAGTCCGTCTGGTGCTGATCTCTTACAGAAGGCCGCAAGCGTACTGGTGGCAGGTACAGCACATGTTAGATGGAGAGTAAAGCTCCCTCTACAGTGACCTATCAAACACTCCCAGGGCAGGTACAGCACGGGTTAGATCCGGAGTAAAGCTCCCTCTACATTCACCAATCCAACACTCCCAGGGCAGGTACAGCAGGGGTTAGATACAGAGTGAAGCTCCCTCTGCACTGTCCCATCAAACACTCCCAGTGCAAGCACAGCTTGGGTTAGATACAGAGTGAATCTCCCTCTACACTGTCCCATCAAACACTCACAGGGCAAGTACAGCATAATTTAGATGCAGGGTAAATGTCTTTCTAAACAGGCAATCCAAAATTGCACAGGACACGCACAACACAGGTTAGGTACACATCATCATCATTATAGGCAGTCCCACGAAATCGAGGAAGAGTTGCTTACACTCGAAAGGTGAGTTCTTAGGTGACTAAACAGTCGAATACGGGAATTACAGTCTTGGTCACAGGTAGGACAGCCAGTCGTTGAAATAAAGGGTGGGTGGGACTGGTTTGCCGCATGCTCCTCTGCTTGGTTTCTGCATGCAGTCAGCGATGAGACTTGAGGTGCTCAGCGCCCTCCCCGGATGCATTTCCTCTACTTAGAGTGGACTTTGGCCAGCGACTCCCAGGTATCAGTGGGGATGTTGCATTTTATCAAGGAAGCTTTGACGGTGCACTTGAAATGGTTCGTCTGCCCACCTTGAGCTCGCTTGGCATGTAGAAGTTCTGAGCAGAGCGCTTGCTTTGGGAGTCTTGTGTGAACCATGTGAACAATGTGGCAAGCCAGATTAGGAAAAGGGGAGGTGTAACGAGACCTGGGTGTCATGGTACATCAGTCATTGAAGGTTGGCATGCAGGTACAGCAGGCGGTTCCGAAAGCAAATGGCATGTTGGCCTTCATAGTGAGGGGATTTGAGTACAGGGACAGCGAGGTGTTGCTACAGTTGTACAGGGCCTTGGTGAGGCCAAACCTGGAGTATTGTGTACAGTTTTGGCCTCCTAACTTGAGGAAGGACATTCTTGCTATTGAGGGAGTGCAGCGAAGGTTCAACAAACTGATTCCCGGGATGGCGGGACTGACATATCAAGAAAGACTGGATCAACTGGGCTTGTATTCACTGGAGTTCAGAAGAATGAGAGGGGATCTCATAGAAACGTTTAAAATTCTGATGGGTTTAGACAGGTTAGATGCAGGAAGAATGTTCCAATGTTGGGGAAGTCCAGAACCAGGGGTCACAGTCGAAGGATAAGGGGTAAGCCATTTAGGACCGAGATGAGGAGAAACTTCTTCACCCAGAGAGTGCTGAACCTGGGGAATTCTCTACCACAGAAAGTTGTTGAGGCCAATTCACTAAATATATTCAAAAAGGAATTAGATGAAGTCCTTACTACTAGGGGGATCAAAGGGTATGGCGCGAAAGCAGGAATGGGGTACTGAAGTTGCATGTTCAGCCATGAACTCATTGAATGGCGGTGCAGCCTAGAAGGGTCGAATGGGCTACTTCTGCACCTATTTTCTATGTTTCTATGTTTCTATGTGTGTCCCTGGAGATGGAGCATGCGGTATCCACGAGAGATGGGCACCGCAGAGACTGGAGTGCATCATTTCCAGAGGGAACTGAATTTTAATTTTAATAAATTTGATTTGATTTGACAAAGCTTCCCTTAATGTTGAATTGTTAAGTTTTGTTTTTGGTGCCCTCAAAAATAATAAAGGGGCACTTTAATGAAAGTTTCTGGAGTGTGACGCCCCTCCCCACTTTAATCAGGGGACACTTGATTATTGTTTTACTTAAAATAGTTGTGAACAATGTGGCCCACGCAATGGAACTGGTCGAGTGTGGTCAGTGCTTTGATGCTGGTGATGTTGGTCTGATCGAGGAAACACCAGGACTGGTTTAATGAGAATGACGAGGAGATCCAAGAGCTAATTGTTAGCAAGCACCGGGCATTTCTGAACCTAAAACAACAACCCAACTCGGGAGCAGCAAAGCAGCATTACAGACGGCTTAAGGCCGAGGTCCAAGAAAAAACCTGTGACCTAAAGCATAGATGGTGGGTCGAGAAATCACAGGAGGTTCAGCAACTGGCCGACAGCCGTCATGTGTGACGAGTCTTCATCGCAGTCAAGGCCACCTATGGCCCAAGCACCCAAGGCCCCACCCCACTGCTGGCCAAGAATAGGGAAACACTCATCAAGGACACTGAGGCAGTCAGGACCCGCTGGAAGGAGCACTTCAAAGATCTCTTTAACTGAGATTCTGCCTTTGACTCGAGTGTCCTCGACTCCAACCCACAGCATGCTACCCGCCAACATCTCCGCAAAACCCCAGCCCTGCACGAGATAGAAAAGGCCATCCACCAGCTCAAGAACAACAAGGCAATGGGAGCGGATGAAATCCCCACTGAGGCACGAAAGTATAGCAGAGAGGCAATATTGGCAAAAATGCATGACCTCAACTCTCTCATCTGGAAGGAGGAGAGCATGCCTGGAGATCTCAGAGATGCAGTAATCTTTAACAAAGGGGACAAGTCCGATTGCGGCAATTACAGATGGATCGCACTGTTATCAGCCACTGGGAAAGCCATCACTAGAATCCTCCCAAACCGTCTTCTCCCTGTGGCTGAGGAGCTCCTCCCAGAGTCACAGTGTGGTTTTCGTCCTCTACGGTGTATGACGGACATGAGTAGGTACACAGTAAGGATCTCAATACGTTGTCCCATCAGACACTTGCAGGGAAAGCACAGCATGGGTTAGATACAGAGTAAAGCTCCCTCCACACTGTCCCATCAAACATTCCCAGAGCAAGTAAACATGGGTTAAACAAAGATGATACAGCTCCCTCTATACTGTTCCATTAGTCATTCCCAGGACAAGTACAGCACAAGTTGGATACAGACTACATCTCCATCTAACTTGTCCAGTCATTCCAGGGCAGATATAGCATCGGATAGATATAGAGAAAATCTCCCTCTACACTGTTCTGCCAGACATTGCAAGGACAGGTACAGCATGGGTTAAATACAGAGTAAAGCTCCCTCTACACTGTCCCATCAACCATTCGCAGGGCAGGTACCACCAAGCTCATGGTCTACAGGATTGTAGTAATACCCGCCCTCCTGTATGGCTCAGAGGCATGGACCATGTACAGTAGACGCTCAAGTCACTGGAGATATATCACCAACAATGTCTCTGCAAGAACCTACAAATCCCTTGGGAGGACTGGCACACCAACATCAGCGTCCTTGTCCAGGCTAACGTCCCGAGCATTGAAGCACTGACCACACTCGATTAACTCCACTGGGCAGGCCACATAGTTCGCATGCCAGACACAAGACTCCCTAACCAAGTGCTCTTTGTGGAGCTCCTTCATGGAAAATGAGCCAAAGGTGGGCAGCGGAAAGGCTACAAGGACACCCTCAAAGCCTCCCTGATAAAGTGCGACATCCCCACTGACAACTGGGATTCCCTGGCCAAAGACCACCTGAATTCGAGAAAGTGCATCCGGGAAGTTGCTGAGCACTTCGAGTCTCAATGCCGAGAGCATGCAGAAATCAAGCGCAGACAGCGGAAAGAGCATGTGGTGAACCAATCACACCCACCCCTTCCCTCAATGATTATCTGTCCCACCTGTGACAGAGTCTGTGGCTCTCATATTGGACTGTTCAGACATCAAATAACTCACTTCAGGAGTGGAAGCAAGTCTTCCTCGATTCCGAGGGACTGCCTATGATGATGATGATGATGAGGAGGAGGACAAGTCAGGTTAGATGCAGAGTAAAGCTCACTCTATTCAGTATCACCAGACATTCCCAGGTAGGCACAGCATGGGTTATTAAAGGTTAAGTCTCCTTCTAGCCTGTCCCCATCACTCACAGGGTAGATACAGCATAGGTTAGATACAGAGTTAATCTCCCTCTACGCTGTCCCATCAAACACTCACACAACAGGCACAGCACGGGTCAGTCAGAGAGTAAAGCTCCCCATAGATTGCTCCATCAAACACTCTCATTGCAGGTACAGCACGGGTTAGATACAGAGTAAAACTCCCCCTAGTCTCATTAAACATTCCCAGGGCAGGAACAACACGGGTTAGATACTGATTAAAGCTCACTCTACACTGTCCCATCAAGAACTGCCAGGGCAGGTACTGCACAGGTTAGACAGCAAGATTTAGGCTGGGTTTTCCAGAACTTGGGGCCTGGGCAACAGAAGGCACAGCCACCAATTATAATCAGGGTTGCTCAGGAAGACAGATATCTCATGGGTGGGCGGGTGTCAGCGGTGGTTGTGGGGCTGGAGGAATTTACAGAGCTAGGAAGTGGCAAGGTCACGGAGGGATTTGAAAATAAGTATAAGAATTTTGAAATCAAGGCGTTGCTCAACTAGAAGCCAATGTAGGTCAGTGAGCACTGGGGTAATGGGTGAGCTGGACTTGGTGCGAGTTAGGGCATGGATTAACACTAGTTTATGTAGAGTAGAATGTGGGAGGAGTGCATTGGAATAGTCAAGTCCAGAAGTCACACAGGCATGGATGAGGGCTTCAGAAGTGGATGAGCTGAGGCAAGAGCGGGGACGGATGATGTTACAGAGGTGGAAATAGGCAGTCTTAATTATGCTGTTGATATCTGATCAAATAACCTATTTCAGGGTTAAGTATGAAACCAAGGTTGCGAACAGTCTGGTTCAGACTCAGACAGAAGTTGGGGAGAGGGATGGAGTTTGTCACTCGGGAACGGAGTGTGTGGCAATGACAATTACAAATATCAGAATATTTCACAGGCTATCACGTGCAAAATGCATGGATGAGTTTTTAAAATTCAATCGGTTCCAAAAATGGGTTACAGAAAGTAACAGATTTCAAACCTTATGCAAGATGGTTCAATAAAGGGGTGGTTCAAAGGATTTCAGCTGAGTTTAAGGTGAGACACGGCAGTTAAGTCTACAACAACCACAACCCATGTACTCAAATGGAACAAGTTTGGGGTTTGATAGAAGGCGAACTAGGTGAGAAGTGATATAAGTCAGATTAATAAAAAGCACTAAAATGGAACAGTCAGTAACAGAACATCAAGTAGTCTCCTCTGATCATGGAGGAATCAAATATTCGACACAATGTGTTTGAAACAAAGATAATGTATTCAACATTTATACACAATATTAATCTCCAGCTCAGGTATAGGGGTTATTAAGATGATTAGAAACAAACATGAGGTGCCAGAATGAACATGGTTCAGTGCCCAAAGCAATCACAGTAAATCCTGTTCGAGTCACAAATGCAGCCTTTTTGCTCAGCTCATTTAAACTGAGATGAGGAGGAATTTCTTCTCTCAGAGTGTTGTAAATCTGTGGAATTCTCTGCCTCAGAGAGCAGTGGAGGCTGGGTCATTGAATATATTTAAGGTAGAGATAGCCAGATTTTTGAGCGATAAGGGAGTAAAGGGTTCCGGGGAGTGGGCAGGGAATCATAGAAACAATGAAACATAGAAAATAGGTGCAGGAGTATGCCATTCGGCCCTTCGAGTCTGCACCACCATTCAATAAGATCATGGCTGATCATTCCCTCAGTACCCCTTTCCTGCTTTCTCTCCATACCCCTTGATCCCCTTACCGTAACGGACACATCTAACTCCCTCTTGAATATATCCAATGAACTGGCATCAACAACTCTCTGTGGCAGTGAATTCCACAGGTTAACAACTCTCTGAGTGAAGAAGTTTCTCCTCATCTCAGTCCTAAATGATCTACCCCTTATCCTAAGACTGTGTCCCCTGGTTCTGGACTCCCCCAACATCGGGAACATTCTTCCCGCATCTAACTTGTCCAGTCCCGTCAGAATCTTATATGTTTCTATGAGATCCCCTCTCATCTTTCTAAACTCCAATGTATAAATTCCCAGTTGATCCAGTCTCTCCTCACATGTCAGTCCAGCCATCCCGGGAATCAGTCTGGTGCAGATTCAATAGTAACTTTCAAAAGGGAATTGGATATATACTTGAAATGGAAAAAATTGCAAGGCTATGGGGGGAAAGGGCAGGGTCGTGGGACTAATTTGGACAGCTCTTTCAAAGAGCCGGCACGTGATTGGCTAAATGGCCTCCTTCTGTGCTGTAAAATTTAATGAAATTTAAGTTGATGACCTAATGGTAGCATGTTACAGTCCTTGGCTTTCCCTACAGATCAGTAACACTATCCTTGCAATAAAATGCAATGAGACACTGAAATGATCTTTTAAACACAAGCAGCTTGGGACCTGTACCAACACTTCGGTACCTGTAACTCGACACAAACACAGATCACAAAAATTCTGCTGGGATGGTATGAGCTTGCTTATTTTGCATGTTAATTCTTCAGCCTTGCATCCCTACATATTTCAGGGCAATTAGGTCCTCTTGCTGAGTGCTGAAACCTATCTGAAAAAATTTATACATTATTTCGATGAGGTCTGCAGCATCAAATGGTCAAAGAGTGTTGATGAACCTTTGGCCACTGGAGACAAGAATAAGACTTTTTTTTTCAACACAGGGTTAAGTTGGACAATTCCTTTCCAGGACACTGCTCAGCGTCTACCTGCATCGAGGTGCCATTGAGTGGTTGGTTGTACATCAGTAGACTTGTATCGTCAGAATCAGAGCTCGATTTTTTTTTGTTAGATTTCCTTTTCGTTATTGACTCTTTGAACTTGTCGACATATCCACGTGGGAACATTTGGCTAACAACTCTTTTGGGGAAAACATAATAAATTAATCCAAGTGCCCCCCAATCTGGCGGGCACTCCAAACACTTTTCACGTGCCCTTTTTTTTTGTGATTTTTGTGGGGTTTTTTTGTTGTTTTTTTTTGGGTAGTAAAACGATAATTTACAAGTGCCCCCTATAAAAGGGGAGGGGGACACTAAAACCCAGCAATTAAAACAAATTACATTTTAAAACATATAAAATCAAATAAAATTTTTTTTGCCGGGGATGGCAATGCACTCCAGTCCCTCCGGTGCCCACCTCTCGCGGAAGGCCGTGAGCGTACCAGTGGACACCATGTGCTCCATCTCCAGGGACACCGTGGCCCGAATGTAAGCATGGAAGAGAGGCAGGCAGTCAGGCTGAACGACCCCCTCGACCGCCCGCTGCCTGTACCGGCTGATGGCACCCTTGGCAGTGCCCAGGAGCAGTCCAACAAGTAGGCCTTCGGACCTACCCGCTCCCCTCCGCACAGGGGGCCCAAAGATCAGGAGTGTGGGACTGAAGTGCAGCCAGAAATTGAGGAGCAGCACATTTAAATCATGGAACAGGGGCTGCAACCTCGTATATTCACTTAAAACGTGGAACACAGACTCTTCCAGACCACAGAAATTGTAGGCGGTCTGGGAGCCCATGAACCGACTTAAAAATTTATTGCACGGGCCTGCTCCGTGCACCACCCTCCAGGCCAAGTTCCCAATAAATAGCGGGAGGACTCCTGCGTAGAGTGCACTCCATCGGGGACCCCCGCCTCCTCTGGATGGCAAGATGGTACGCCATGGCGTGTCCGGATGGCAGATGAGGATGGCAAGGTTGAGAGTGTGCAGGAGCAGCCCGTACAGGAAACCCCACCGCGCGGAACTGAAAGGCACGGAGGGGATTTCCTTGAGGCGGCTCAAGTTGTGAGGCACCGGCTCCCGAGGGAGGTTCCGGGATTTGGCGCCGATGAGGAATTCCGTCCAGATGGGGGTCAGTATGGACGGGATCTCCCCACGTGCTTGAGCCTCCTCGACACACCTAACAGAGTCAGGGCCCAGAGCTGCTTTTAGCGACTTGATGGCATCGGCCACGCAGTGGACGTCGGCCGAATTTAGGCGCCATGCCAGCATGTCTGGCGCCATCCAGCCTGCTCCTCCACCATCCAGCAGGTCCCTGACCATGGTCACCTCGCCAGCCACAGCCCTCTCGTCCGACTGCCACCTAAAACCTTGATCGTGGAAGTACGGATTCCTGAGCAGCGGCTCCTGCAGGACAGCCGCCACTCCAGCTGGTGGAGAGCTGCACTTGGTGGAGACTTTGTTCCAACATTTGGCTAACAAGTCTGAAAAGAAAATGCCATCTGACTCAATCCTGACATTGGATCCTATTTTCCTTAAATGTACAAGGCAATTTCTTCACTGTCCTACCCTGTCCCCTCAAGGTGCTAACTCGTGCTGGGGACAGTTTTACAGCACATGGATGCCGTATGCTACTTTCCCAAGTGGCAATCCTTCAGTAAATGTCTGAAAGGAACTTGACCAGGGATATCACAACCGAGTCCAAATTTGACAAGTTTTCTTGCAAGTAGGGATCAGTGGATCTGGCCGAAATTCTAGTTTCCTGAGTCCAGGGGCACCGAAACCAACTGTATCTCCAAACTGCTGTCTGAGACCAGCTAGCTCTGCAGAAAGCAATGATTGAACCTGGGACTATCTCGCCTCTTGGGCTCAGCTGCACACTAGCTATACCAACTACACCATCAGTGGAAACAAATAAGACAACTGTAAGAAGTAGTGAGGTACTGATGTCTGATTCTGTAAACTGTACAGTGAGACACCAGGTCTATTCTTGAGCACCCTTCTGCGCTCAAAGAAATGTCAACATTTTGCTTGAGTAACTCATTGATTGTTCTGTCTCACGCTTCAGAATAGCAGCTTAGAAGTCTGGTGTGGATTTATGGTTTACATGGGTCCAGGCTTTGGCCTGCAGAAGGTTCTGTCTGTTAAATGTCGACCCATACAATTGGACTGAAATTGCTGTCCAATCATGGTTGAACAACTCTCAAATTGCTTTGCTCTTAGACCTAAATCGGCAATCAGCATGTGACTGATTGATACCTGCCAGCAGCAATTCCACACCCATAGATTGGAGCGTTGCATTATTCTGCCCAGTGGTCAGAACATCTGTGCGAGTTCAGAAGCCCATAATAGTCAGAATACTGCAGGATATATTTCCACAAGGAACAGAACGGAGAGAAACGACAGTCCCTTCCCAACTAACAGATGATACTTCTAGTCTTCAAACCTGAGCTTCCTAAAAAGTAGAGCTGAGTCTATGATCAGATCAGATCAGCCATGACCTTATTGAATGGGGAGCAGGCTCGGGGTTCTGGGTGGCTCACTCCTGTTCCTATTTCTCATGGTCATATGTACCCAGCATGCTCCGCGGGGGAGAATGTGCTGCACCCAGACTACAGGAGCTCAGTGCGCAGGCGCGGGCCTGGCTGTGTTTGGAGCATGCGCGGTGTGTGTAATGGCGGAGGAGACATGTTTTTGACAGGCTCCTCAGAAGTGTCCTTTTCAGCGGGACGGAGCGGAGTAATGGACCAGCAGGGAGCCGGGGAGGCTTCATAAACAACCGGTGTCCGCTGCAAGCCCGGAAGTGGGTGAGTTCGGGCAAGCAGGGGTAGCAGATGCTGCTTTGTCTTGTTTTTGCTATCTGTGCTGACACTAGAGCAGCTGATAAGGAGTGCGAGAGTCGGAGACAGAGGCCCAGAGACAAGCCCAACCAGTTGCAGACAAAGATAGAGGGTTTGAAATCGAGAGGTGACGTCGCAGCCAAGCTGGTAAGTGGTTGGCTGTTCGACTGGAAAGTATAACTCTCTTTTCGACTGACTTTTAGATTGGTTTAATTGGCAGCCAACCAATAAGTAGCTGTTTGGTGTTTAAGTAAATTTTAGTAAGTAAATTAATTTAAGGGTTAAGTCATGGCAGCAGAGCTCGGACATGTGTCATGCTCCTCCTGTGTTACGTGGGAAGTCAGGGACGCTTCCACTGTCCCTGACTACTATGTGTGTGGGAAGTGTGTCCAACTGCAGCTCCTGACCGACCGCATGACGGCACTGGGAAAAAGAGTGGGAGAGCGATAGTGATAGGGGACTCTACTTTAAAGGGAATAGATAGGAGTTTCTGCGGACGCAACCGAGACTCCAGGATGGTATGTTGCCTCCCTGGTGCAAGGGTCAAGGATGTCTCGGAGCGGCTGCAGAGCATTCTGGAGAAGGAGGGTGAACAGCCAGTTGTCGTGGTACATGTAGGTACCAACGATATAGGTAAGAAGCGGGAAGAGGTCCTACAAGCTGAATTTAGGGAGCTAGGAGTTAAATTAAAAAGTGGAACCTCAAAGGTAGTAATCTCTGGATTGCTACCAGTGCCACGTGCTAATCAGAGTAGAGGGAGCAGGGTAGTTAGAATAAATACGTGGCTTGAGCAGTGGTGCAAGAGGGAGGGATTCAAATTCCTGGGACATTGGAACCAGTTCTGGGGGAAGTGGGACCTGAGCTGCAAGGAGGATGCTATCAGGCTGCAGATTGACTTGGATAGGTTAGGTGAGTGGGCAAATGCATGGCAGATGAAGTATAATGTGGATTAATGTGAGGTTATCCACTTTGGTGGTAAAAACAGAGAGACAGACTATTATCTGAATGGTGACAGATTAGGAAATGGGGAGGTGCAACGAGACCTGGGTGTCATGGTACATCAGTCATTGACGGTTGGCATGCAGATACAGGAGGCGGTTAAGAAATCAAACGGCATGTTGGCCTTCATAGCGTGGGGATTCGAGTACAGGGGCAGGGAGGTGTTAGTACAGTTGTACAGAGCTTTGTTGAGGCCACACCTGGAGTATTGTGTACAGTTTGGTCTCCTAACTTCAGGAGCGACATTCTTGCTATAGAGGGAGTGCAGCGAAGGTTCACCAGACTGATTCCCGGGATGGTGGGACTGACATATCAAGAAAGACAGGATCAACTGGGCTTGCATTTACTGGAGTTCAGAAGAATGAGAGGGGTTCTGATGGTTTTCGACAGGTTAGATGCAGGAAGAATGTTCCCAGAACCAGATGTCAGAGTTTAAGGATAAGGTGTAAGCCATTTAGGATCGAGATGAGGAGAAACCTCTTCATCCAGAGAGTGGTGAACCTGTGGCATTTGCTACCACAGAAAGTTGTTGAGGTCAATTCACTAAATATATTCAAAAAGGAGTTCGATGTAGTCCTTTCTACTAGGGGGATCAAGGGGTATGGCGAGAAAGCAGGAATGGGTTACTGAAGTTGCATGTTCAGCCATGAACTCATTGAATGGCGGTGCAGGCTCGAAGGGCCGAATGACCTACTCCTGCCCTATTTTCTATGTTTCTATGTTTCTATAATAACTGGAATATCGGCGCTAACAGCTTCGAGGCTTTCTCCCGGTCACAGGCCCAAGGTAACAGTGGCCATCTTGGTACAGGATGCTTGTTCAGCGTTCCGCCATCTTGATGCAGTTAGTCGCAGAGTGCATGCGCGGCCATCTTGGTGCTGGAATGTTCGTGTCTGGAACTGAACCCAGCCAGAGTCAGCACCTTCAGGGCAGGGGCACCAGTGAGTGCAGAACTGAACCCAGCCAGAGTCAGCACCTTCAGGGCAGGGGCACCAGTGAGTGTAGAACTGAACCCAGCCAGAGTCAGGACCTTCAGGGGAGGGGAACCAGTGAGTGTAGAACTGAACCCAGCCAGAGTCAGTACCTTCAGGGGAGGGGAACCAGTGAGTGTAGAACTGAACCCAGCCACAGTCAGCACCTTCAGGGGAGAGGAACCAGTGAGTGTAGAACTGAGCCCAGCCAGAGTCAGTGCCTTCAGGGGAGGGGAACCAGTGAGTGTAGAACTAGACCCAGCCACAGTTAGCACCATTATTGGAGGAGAGGGAGATGAAACCAGTGATTGTAGAACTTGACTCAGCCAGAGTCAGCACCATCAAGGGGGGAGGGGAGCCAGTGAGTGTCGAACTGTACGCAGCTAGAATTGGTGGGGAAAATTGGGAGTGGAGATGAAGCAGTCTATAACATAAGAATATAAGAAATAGGAGCAGGAGTAGGCCATTTGGCCCCTCGAGCCTGCTCCCCATTCAATAAGATCATGGCTGATCTGATCATGGACTCGACTCCACATCCGTGCCCGCTCCCCATAACCCTTTACTCCCTTATCGCTGAAAATGTGTCTCTCTCCACCTTAAATATATTCAATGACCCAGCTTGCACAGCTCTTTGGGGCAGCTAATTCCATGGATTTACAACCCTCAGAGAAGAAATCTCAGCTTTAAGTGGGCGGCTCTTTATTCTGAGACTATTTCCGCTAATTTTAGTTTCCCCTATGAATGGGAATATCCCCTCTGCATCCAGCTTGGCGAGCCACCTCATTATCATTAAGTTTCAATAAGATCACCTCTCGTTCTTCTGAACTCCAATGTGTAGAGGCTAAACCTACTCAACCTATGCTCAGAAATCAACCCCCTCATCTCTGGAACCAACCTAGTGAACTTTCTCTGAACAGCCTCCAATGTAAGTATATCCTTCCTTACATACGGAGACCAAAACTGTACGCAGTACTCCAGGTGAGGCCTCACCATTACTCTGTACAGTTGTAGCAGGACTTCTCTGCTTTTATACTCTATCCCCCTTGCAATAAAGGCCAACATTCCATTTGCCTTCCTGATTACTTGCCGTACCTGCATACTAACTTTTTGTGTTTCATGCACAAGACCCCCAAGTCTCTCTGTAATGCAGCTCTTTGCAATTTTTCTCCATTTAAATTATAATTTGCGTTTCTATTATTTCTGCTAAAGTGGATAACCTCACATTTTCCCACATTATACTTCATCTGCCAAATGTTTGCCCTCTGACTAAACCTGTCTGTATCCCTTTGCAGATTTTTTGTGTCTTCCACACAATTTTTGTAACAACTGCAAACTCGGTCCCTTCATCCAAATCATTAATATGGATTGTAAATAGTTGAGGACCCAGCGCCAATCCCTGCGGCACCCCACTAGTCATGTTTGCCAACTGGAAAATGACCCATTTATCCCGACCCTCTGTTTTCTGTTAGTTAGCCAATCCCCTATCCACGTTAATATATTACCCCCAACCCAGTGAGCTTTTATATTGTGCAGTAACCTCTTATGTGGCACCTTATGGAATGCCTTCTGGAAATCCAAATACATCACATCCACTGCTTACCCCTTATCCACCCTGCTCGTTACATCCTCAAAGAACTCCAGCGAATTTGTAAACTTGATTTCCCTTTCATAAAACCATGTTGAATCTGCTTGAATGAATGATGCTTTTCCAAATGTCCTGCTACTGCTTCCTTAATAATGGACTCCAGCATTTTCCCAACGACAGAAGTTAGGCTACCTGGTATATGGTTTCCTGCTTTTTGTCTGCCTCCTTTTTCAAATCGGCAAGTTACATTTGCGCTTTCCAATCTGTTGGGACCGCACTAGAATCCAGGGAATTTTGGTAGATTACAACCAATGCTTCCACTATCTCTGCAGCCACTTCTCTTAAGACCCTAGGATGCAAGCCATCATGTTCAGGGGACTGTTCTGCCTTTAGTCCCATTATTTTACCTAATACTACATCATTAGTGATTGTATTATGTAACTCCCTACCGATAGCCCCTCGCTTATCCACTGCTGGGATGTTTTTAGTGTCTTCTACCATGAAGGACTCTTACTGTATTCTGTATTCTGTGCTAGCTTACTTTCATCATCTATCTTCCCTCTTAATCATTTTTTTAGTCGTTCTCTGCTGGCTTTTAAAAATGTCATAAACCTCTGGCCTCCCACTAGTCTTGGCCACACCGTATGCCTTTGTTTTCAATTTGATTCCTCCCTTATTTCCTTAGTTAGCCACGGATGGTTATCCCTTCTCTAAGTCTCTCCTTCTCATTGGGATATATTTTTGTTGCAGGTAATGAAATATCTCCTGAAATGTCTGCCACTGCTCATCAACCGTCCCATTCTTTAATCTATTTTCCCAGTCCACTTTAGCCAACTCTGCCCTCATACCTCTGCAGTCTCCTTTATTTAAGCTTAGGACCCTAGTTTGAGAACCAACTTTCTCACCCTCCAGCTGAATTTGAAATTCAACCATATTATGGTCACTTATTCCAAGAGGATCTTTTAGTACGAGATCATTTATTAATCCTGCCTCATTACACAGTACTATATCTAAGATAGCCTGCTCCCTGGTTGGTTCCACAACGTACTGTTCAAGGAAACTATCCCGGATATACTCTATGGACTCCTCCTCAAGGCTACCCTGGCCAATTTGCTTTGTCCAATCAATATGAAGTTTAAAATCACCCATAAATATTGCCGTTCCTTTATTACAAGCCTCCATTATTTCTTGATTTATACTCCGTCCAACAGTGTAGCTACTGTTCGGGGGCCTATAGACTCTGCCCACCAGTGACTTTCCCTTTATTATTCCTCATCTCCACCCAAACTGATTCAATATCTTGATCCTCTGAGCAAATATCGTTTCTCAGTAACGCACTGATCTCATCCTTTATTAACAGAGCTATCCCACCTCCTTTTTTTCTGTCTGTCCTTCCGAATTGTCAAATATCCTTGAATATTTAGTTCCCAGTCCTGGTCACCTTGCAACCACGTCTCTGTAATGGCTATCAGATCATACCCATCTGTATCTATTTGTGCCGTCAACTCATCTATTTTGTTACGAATGTTATGTGCATTTAGACAAAGAACTTTTAAATTTGTTTTTTTTACCTGTTTTTCCTGCTTTTTTCTTCTGTCCTTCAAACTCACTTTCTACATTTTTGCTTTCTAATTCCAGCTTTACTTCCCTACCTACTGAATCTATTCTCAGGTTCCCATTCCCCTGCCAAGCTAGTTTAAACTCTCCCCAACAGCACTGGCAAACCCCCCCACCCCCGGCGAGGATATTGGTCCCGGCTCTGTTGAGGGGCAACCCGTCCGGCTTGTACTGGTCCCACCTCCCTCCAGAAGCGGTCCCAATGCATCAGGAATCTAAAGCCCTCCCTCCTGTACCATCTCTCCAGCCACGCATTCATCTGCTCTATCCTCCTATTTCTGTACTCACTAGCTCATGGCACCAGGAGTAATTTTAAATATTACCTTAGACCATGTCACTGTTTATAATTACACATGACCCTGTCTCGGTTTATATTACATTCGACCCTGCCTCTGTTTATATTACACTAGACCCTGTCCCTGTTTATATTACACTAGACAGTATCACTGCTTATAAATAGAAGTATAGAGTACAAACGCGTGGATATTATGATGAACTTGTACAAAACACTGGTTCGGCCTCAACTGGAGTATTATGCCCAATTATGTGCAACACACTTTGGGAATAATGTGAAGGCCTTGGAGAGGGTGCAGAAAAGATTTACGAGAATGATTCCAGGGATGAGGGACTTCAGTTACCTGGACAACTGGAGCAGCTGAGGTTGCAAGGGGGATAGAGTATAAAAGCAGAGAAGTCCTGCTACAACGGTACAGGGTTTTGATGAGGCCACACCTGGAGTACTGCGTACAGTTTTGGTCTCTGTGTATTTAAGGAAGGATATACTTTCATTGGAGGCAGCTCAGAGAAGGTTCACTAGGTTGATTCCTGACATGAGGGGGTTGACTTATGAAGAAAGATTGAGTAGCTTACGCCTATACTCATTCGAGTTCAGAAGACTGAGAGGTGATATAATTGAAACATATAAGATATTGAGGTGGCTTGACAAGGTGCATTCAGAGAGGATATTTCCACATAGGGGAATCTAGAGCTAGGGGGCATAGTTTCAGAATAAGGGATTGTCCATTTAAAACTGAGATGAGGGGGAATTTCTTCTCTCAGGGTTCTAATTCTGTGGCATTCTTTGCCCCAGAGAGCTGTGGAGACCGGATCATTGAATATATTTAAGGCGAAGATAGATAGATTTTTTAGCGATTATGGGAGTAAAGTTTTATGGGGAGCGGGCGGGGAAGTGGAGCTGAGTCCATGATTAGATCAGCCATGATTTTATTGAATGACGGAGCAGGCTTGAGGGGCAAATGGCCGACTCTCATTCTTATTTCTTATGTCCCCTTAGAGCAGGGAAGATTGAGCGGAGATTTGATAGAGATGTTCAAAATCATGAGTGGTCTTGCCAGAGTAGATCGTGAGATACTGTTCCCATTGGCAGAAGGGTCGAGAACCAGAGGACACAAATTTGAGGTGATTGGCAAAAGAAACAAAGGCGACACAAGAAAAAACCTTTTTGCGTAGCGAGTGTTTAATATCTGGATTGCACGGCCTGAAAGGATGGTGGAGGCAGACTCAATCACGGCTTTCAAAAGGGAGTTGGATAAGTACCTGAAAGAAAAACATTGGCAGGGCTGTGGGGTAAGGGTGGGGGAGTGGGACTAGCTGAGGTGCTCTTACAGAGAGCTGGCACGGGCTCGACGGGCCGAATGATCTTGTTTCGTGCTGTAACCATTCTCTGATTCTATGGTTCTAACTCTCTCAGCATAAGCCTCCATTCCCTTCTCCCTCATATGCTGATCGTAAGTCCATCGATACTGGAAACACAGAGAGACCAATCCAGAGCCGCTCTGTATCAGGGTGGGTGCTGGATGCGGAAGTCGCTCCCTGGCCTCCTGTGTGGATCGCTTTGATGCATCAGTTTGAGCTGGATTGGAGAGGGGGGAGAAGCTGCTGGGTTTAACCCCCAGTAACTCTCGGCCCAGTCGGGACCAACAATTTCCGATGAGAGACTATCAACGGCGGTGGATTCTTGGGGAGATTAGGTTGTGAAACAGACACTGCCCGCACAAGGTAGAAGCGTATTGTTTTAGGAACAAGTATTTCTGTAGAGGCTTTCAATATACAGATTTGTTTGAATCCGTTCTTAGGATGTGGGTGTCGCTCGTATGGCCAGAATATATTTCCAATTTCCATTTGCCCCTTGACAAGGTGATGGTGGGCCTTCTCGAACCGCTGCAGTCCGTGTGGTGAAGGCCCTCCCACAATGCTGTTAGGTGAGGAGTTCCAGGATTTTCACCCAGTGACGATGTAGGAACGGTGATATATGCCCAAGTCAGGATGGTGTGAGACTTGGAGGGGAACTTGGAGGTGATGGATTTCCATGCACCTGCTGCCCTGGTCCATCTAGGTGGGAGAGGTTGTGGGTTTGGGAGGTTCTGTCAAAGTTCTGGTCGAGTTACAGATGTTTAAATTCCCTCCCCTTCGCCCTGCCCACCTCTCCCTCCTCCCATAGAGGCCAGAGTCTTGTGTAGGCCCAGACCGGGTGGTGGGTTCCCTTCCCTGAAGGACATTGGTGATCAGTTGGGTTATTATGACTATCCGGCAGCTTTCATGGTCACTTTTTCTGTTGGCGGCCGCACAAATAGCCAGGTTCATTCAGCTCAATTTCAGAACCTGCCTTTGTGTTTTTATGGGTTCTCTCTCACCCACCCTTTTTTCTGTTTGAAACTCACTTTACAGGTTATTAAAAGGAGAAGATTTGTCGACCAGAGGCTCAAACCAAACATCACATTAAGATATGACGGAGTCACTCGATTCATCGGGAATGGAATATCATCGGCCTTTGACCATGGAAGCAAAAAGCACTGTTCACAGTGGGGAGAAATGGTACACGTGCTCTGCATGTGGACAAGGCTTCAGCCGATCAGCCAACCTGGAGAGACACAAGTGCAGTCATACTGGGGAGAAACTGTGTAAATATGGGGACTGTGGGAAATGTTTCAAGCTGGAAACACATTGGCGAGTTCACACTGGGGAGAGGCCATTCAGCTGGTCCGATTGTGGGAAGGGATTCACTTGGTCAGCCGACCTGCTGAGGCACCAGCGAGTTCACACTGGAGAGAGGCCGTTCACCAGCTCCGAGTGTGGGGAGGGATTCACTCAGCCATCCACCCTGATGAAACACCAGAGAGTTCACAAGTGACTGTAGGGGTGGGATTCTGCTATTATTGCTGCTGTTAATCACATCCCGACTGAACCATGTTCATTCTGACAGTTGAGGTTTGTTTCTGCTGATGCTAATAACTCCTGTAACTTGACTGGAGTTTAATATTTGCGATATAGACAAATAAATTAGTGTTGCTTTCAACATATTGCTGTGGATTTTTGTCTTTACCATGCGGGAGTGTTTAGCATCACCTGGCTGGAGCTCAGTGAGGACAATCTGTGGGGAGGATTGTATGGGGGGAGAACTTCAGCATGGGCACAGTCCGTCAGGGTCACACTGAGAGGGGCAAACGGCACTTTGGTCTTTCTCATCACACTTCACTGTCAGCAAAGTCACCGAGCGGGGTAATCTTGATGCTGTAAGGTGCGGATGATATCCACCCAAGTGTGTTTAAAGAGATGGGATGGGTGCTCTGTTAGCCCCTTGCCCATATCTCCAACAGCTCAGTAGAATCATGGGTTGTTCCCTGAGATTGGAAGGTAGCACACGTAGTTCCCATTTTTCAAATTGGTCACAAGTCAGAGCTCGGGAACTGAAGGCCCATATACGTGACCTCGATCACTGGGAAGGTGCTTGAAGGGTTCCTGGGAGATGCTGTTTTCCATCATGGGGA
This sequence comes from Pristiophorus japonicus, assembly GCF_044704955.1. Lineage (NCBI taxonomy): Eukaryota > Metazoa > Chordata > Chondrichthyes > Pristiophoridae > Pristiophorus > Pristiophorus japonicus. Next base: position 54,294 of record NW_027254745.1, on the reverse strand, counting down.
AAGGGAAGGGGCCATTAGAGATACTGAACATGGATTCCGGTAAACATGGTCACGTCTTACAAGCTAGCTTGAGTTTGTAAAGAAGTTGTTAGGTTGGTGGATGGGGGAATCTGGTTGACATTGTCTACCTCAAGGTGTCAAACTCATTTTCTATGGTGGGCCTGATCCAATATCCTGGCACTTGGCATAGGCCACATTCAGAAAAAGCTATTAAAATAGGAATACATGAAATAAACTACATCGGAATTTACATTTAGATTTGATTTACTGCCTCTGCTCCCGATCTCTGGCACCTCTGAGCTTGAGCATTCATGAACTGGCCCTGCTCAAACCATAACCACAAGGATATCGGTGCATGGTTCTGCCTGTGACCACAAGGCTGTGTCACTGCCACACACACATACCGTTTCCTTGTTTCACATCTCGATACAAACACCATCATCCACACATCCCCTTTCTACACAATTGCAGCAGACATGAGCAAGGACATGAGGCTTATTAAAAGACACATTTCATTACAGCAAAGGTTACACTGAGAGACATGTTCAGTTATCTTCCATTACAGGCAAAATGCCGGGCAAACCAGCAGCACACTGGCACCTGAGCACTGTCTCATCGGCCTACAGGCTTTTCGTAAATATATTTTCTGCCTGGATATAAACTTAAACCAGCTTTGCAGACGTGATGCTCTATTCACACATAGAAGGTGAGAGAGGTGCAGTGGGGAACATACTAAGTCCAGTAGCTGAAAGTGATTCACAGACTGGGTTTTATGTTTAGTGATCCCGGGCCTGTTACCAATACCAGCAAAGATGAAGCCCATGGAATAAAACGGACAGTGGATACTGTCTCACTGTAAGCGATTCAGAATGAGAAGCTTTAACAACAGCTGATGTTTCACAAAGGGAGACCTCAACAGACCAAAGGACATTGGAGGCGTTTAATGGGCTGTTTGTGTCACTGGGCTACAGGAGGCTATTTGTGACAGAAGGAAAGCTGCTCACAGCAAACAAACAGTTTACCTGCCAGTCCAGGCCCACTCTGACCCCCACCTTCTCTCTATCACTATTGATGGACACTGCTGCAGTAATTGCTCCTTTGACTTTTCCTCTCTTCTCCCTCCTTCACCCTTAATACACGACCCGACACAATCTCCCTCCCCCGACATCCTCACTGTGCTGGAGTCCACGCCAGTCTCCCCATCTGCTCCTTGTTCTCTCCCTGGATCCTGAAACTACAGTCTGCATCCCAAGGTACTTAAGGAAGTGGCCCGAGAAATAGTGGATGCATTGCTCATCATTTTCCAACAGTCTATCGACTCGGTATCAGTTCCTATGAACTGGAGGGTGGCTAATATAACACCACTTTTTAAAAAAGGGGGGAGAGGAAAACGGGTAATTATAGACTGGTTAGCCTGACATCGGTCGTGGGGAAAATGTTGGAATCAATTATTAAAGATGAAATAGCAGCGCATTTGGAAAGCAGTGACGGGATCGGTCCAAGTCAGCATGGATTTATGAAAGGGAAATCATGCTTGTCAAATCTTCGAGAATTGTTTGAGGATGTAACTAGTCGAGTGGACAAGGGTGAACCAGTGGATGTGGTGTATTTGGACTTTCAAAACTTTTTTGACAAGGTCCCACACAAGAGATTGGTGTGCAAAATTAAAGCACATGGTATTAGGGTTAAAGTATGGATGTGGATAGAGAACTGGTTGGCAGACAGGAAGCATAAAGTCTGGATAAACGGATACTTTTCAGAATGGCAGGCAGTTACTCGTGAGGTGCCGCATGGCTCAGTGCTGGGACCCCAGCTATTTACAATATACATCAATGATTTAGATGGAGGAATGGAGTGTAATATCTCCAAGTTTGCAGATGATACTAAGCTGGATCGCGGTGTGAGCTGTGAGGAGGATGCTAAGAGCCTGCAGGGTGACTTGGACAGGCAAATGCATGGCAGATGAAGTATAATGTGGATAAATGTGAGGTTATCCACTTGATGGCTAAAACATGAAGACAGAATATTATCTGAATGGCGACAGATTAAGAAAAGGGGAGTTGCAATGGGACAAGGGTGTCATGGTACATCAGTCATTGCAAGTTGGCTTGCAGGTACAGCAGGTGGTGAAAAAGGCAAATGGTAAGTTGGCCTTCATTGCAAGCGGATTTGAGTATAGAAGCAGGGAGGTCTTACTGCAGTTGTGCATGGCCTTCGTGAGGCCTCAACTGGAACTTTGTGCTCAGTTTTGGTCTCTTAATCTGAAGAAGGACATTCTTGCTATTGAGGGAGTGCAGCAAAGGTTCACGTGACTGATTCCAGGGTCGGCAGGACTGACCTATGATGAGAGACTCGATCGACTGGGCCTGTATTCACTGGAGTTTAGAAGAATGAGAGGGGATCTCATAGAAACATATAAGATTCTGATGGCACTGGACAGGTTCGATGCAGGAAGAATGTTCCCGATGTTGAGAAAGTCCAGAACCAGGGGACATAGTCTAAGGATAAGAGGTAAGCCATTTAGGACCGAGATGAGGAGAAACTTCTTCACTCAAAGTTGTTAACCTGTGGAATTCTCTGCCGCAGAGAGTTGTTGATGCCAGTTCGTTACATATATTCAAGAGTGGGTTAGATATGGCCCTTACCTCTAAAGGGATCAAGTGGTATGGAGAGAAAGCAGGAAAGAGGTACTGAGGTGAATGATCAGCCATGATCTTATTGAATGGTGGTGCAGGCTCGAAGGGCCGAATGGCCAATTCCTGCACCTATTTTCTATGTTTCTATATTTCTAACTAACTCTTCCCCCTCCTGAATTCTAGAGGCTCTAAAACTGAAGCTTGGTGGCCCTCAGTCGCTACTCCTTGATTTACATCCCCTTCTCTCCTCCTCTTTCCCCCTTGGTTGTGTTCCACATTCTGGGCCTTGGGCCTTCCCTGGGGATTCTCAGTATGATCAGGGTGTGTGTGTTGAGACAGGATGTCCCAGCTCTCCACCTTTAAAGGGACAAGGAGAGGACCAGCTTGGCTGAATGGCCCTGCTTAGTGACATCACTGCAGCGCCTAGCAACCACCCTTCCTGAGCCCTGCTCATTATGGGCTGGGTTGAGCTCAGTGCTGTCACAGGAAGGGCAACAGGAGCAGGATTCGAGCCGTGTGGAGCCCAGGATTAATGGGGAGAGGTACAGGATCAATTTATACCTTATTGAGTGAGAAATGTCAGTGTCCCAGACACTCCCTGTCCCTCAGTATCTGTGTCGAGGAGCGACCGATGGGTTCAATCTGTATCTAACCCATGCTGTGCCCGACTGGAGAGTGTTTGATGCTGGCACGAGGTGCTCAGCTCAATGAACACAACATTTTACCCAAAGATGATCAGATAAACCCATCAGCTTCTCCCCTGGACACAGGCCCTGAAGGACCGGGAGTGTGTCTAATAATTTAGCTGGTGCCCTTGATTAAATTTAAGCACCTCACATCTCTTTTTAAAAATTTGTTCAGGGGATGTGTGTCTCGTCTCTCACCTCTCATTCTTCTAAACGCTGGAGAATATAGGCCTGGTCTACTCAATCTCTCATAGGACAATCCCCCCATCCCAGCAATCAGAGTGGTGAATCTTCATTGCACTCCCTCTATAGCAAGTTTATCTTTCCTTCGGTAAGGAGACCAAAACTGCACACAATACTCCAGGTGTGGTCTCACCAGGGCCCTGTATAATTGCAGTAAGACGTAAATATTCAAATCCTCTTTTAATAAAGGCCAATAAACCTATTGAGTTCTTAATTGCTTGCTGCACCTGCATATTAACTTTTAGCGATTTGTGTACAAGAACACCCACGTCCCTCTGAACAGAATGTTTCCCAAACTCTCACCATTTAAAAAAAATACTCTGCCTTTCTATTTTTACTATAAGTGTCTAACTTAACATTTCTTCACATTATATTTTATTTTCCATGTTCTTGCCCACTCACTGAGCCTGTACATATCCGTTTGAAACCTCTTTTCATCCTCCTCACACTTACATCCCCAACGAGCTTTGTAGCCTCAGCAGACTTCGATATATGACATTTGGTCCCCTCATTCAAATTATTGATATAGATTGTGAATAGCTGGGGCCCAAGCACCGATTCTTGCAGCACCCCAGCAGTTACAGCCTGCCAACCCGAAAATCACCCGTTTATTCCTACTCTCTGTTTTCTGTCAATTAACCAATCCTTAATCCTTGCTCGTATAATAATCTCTTGTGAGGCACCTCATCGAATGCCTTCTGTAAATCTAAATACACGTCTGTTCCAATGGGATTCTCACAGCCTCTTTGTCTGACTGGCTCTCTCTTTCCCATCATTTCGGTCTGTCCCTGTCTTTGCCTGTCTCTGTTAGTCCCTGCCTGTAAGCTGAGAAGTATTTCCATCATTTTCTGTTTTAATCTCTATCGCTCTCTCTCTATCTGTCTCTCTCCTTGTCACTGTCTTTATCATTGTCTTTCTCTCACTCTTTCCCTCTCTCTCTCAATAGATCACACACACACACATCTCTGTATATGTATATATTTGATTCTTTTTCGCACTCAGTCTGCCTCTCCTTCTCAGTCTCACACTTTCTGTCTCTCGTTGTCTCTATCTCGCTGTCTGTCTCTCCCTGTTTGTCGGTTTGTCTCTGTCTCTCAATGTGTCTGTCGACTTCTCATGGTGTCCAGATCTGTTCACAGTGGCTCGATTCCTGCTCTGACAGAACTGGTACCCGTCAGTTCCTCGTTAGTATACTGGTGAGTATCCCTGCCTGTCACGCGAGAGACCGGGTTTCAATTCCCCAACGGGAAGGCAGTTGTTGCAAGATGTCGAATTTCACTTCTGTTTCTTGGAAGAGATGCATATCAAAAAGTTCCAAGCAATATCGGACTGCAAAAATACAGGTAGATGAGATTGCCTCGTCCAGATTTTTAGCCAACGGAGAATTTTTCAGGAGTCTTTGGCCGTCTGCTGCACAGAGATGGATGACTGAGTTTTTTCTGAGTATAGTTTAAAAAGGCAGCGACGCAGTAGTCGTGGCCGAGTGGTTAAGGCGATGGACTAGAAATCCATTGGGTTATCCCGCGCAGGTTCGAATCCTGCCCACTACGATTCTCAGCATTTTTCATTCCATTTCACAATTTCACCGGTTCTCTGCCAAACTGATCCTGAGATAGATGGAATAACATCCCACACCTTTCAACTTTGACATGTTTTTCTCATTTTTATTAATCTGCAATATTCACGATACATCCGTTTCAAAAATCGCAAACATCAGTCAAAGTTGCGACAGTGATTCAGCCTGTCTATCCCTCGAGATGTGTAAGGCATCTGTGCATGCCCGTTGGTGCGTGCAAATTTTTGGTTATGTGTGTGTGTGTCTCTGTGTCTGTCTATCTCTTTATATGTCTCTGTGTATGTGCAACTGTCTGTGGAAATCATCATTATTAATTTGGTATGTTCTGGAACTTATAAAAAAGACTTGGGGAAAATAATACGGTTGTGAACTTTTGTATCGGCTTTGGTTCAGTGGCCGCATTCTCGACTGAATCGGGAGTTTGTTTGTTCAAGTCGCCTGAGACTTGAGAATATCATCTTGGCGAACACTCAGGTGCAGCACTTGGGGAATTTTGTAATGTTGAAGCTGTTGACTTTCGGATGAAATGTTGAATTGAAGCACCATCTGCACCCACAGGTGGATATGAAAGTTCCCAGTGCATTACTCGAAAAAGAATAGGAGAGTTGCCCCCGTGTCAATATTGCTAAAAATGTTCGTAAATGCTCACTGAAAGCCGATGTGCATGTGTTTGTATGTGGGGTTGGGGTTGAAGCCCAGATTCTCACAGAGACAGAATCCCGGTCCTCACAGGACCAGAATAGCCGAGTGGTTGAGGCGTTGGCCTTAAATTCAATGGGCTTGTCCCGCGTGGGTTCGTCCCCCACTCCTGGTACATTTTTAATTTAACACGGATTTCCTCCCATTCTGATCAGTGAGACCGGATTTTCATCGGTTGAATCAGCAATTTTCTGTAACAATGTGACACTCTGAACCGATAATGAAATGAAATTGTGAAATGTATCTGTGTCGCTCGGTTTCTGCCTCTCTCTCTCTTCAGAGAGTTTTGTATGTTTGAGTCTTTGTCTCTCTCAGTCTGACTCACTCTGTCTGTCCCTGTTTCTCTGTTTGTCTCTGTCTCTCAATCTGTCTCTTTCTCACGGTGCCACGTCTGTTCCAATAGGATTCTCTCAGACTCTTTGTCTGACTGGCTCTCTCTTTCCCATCATTTCGGTCTGTCCATGTCTTTGCCTGTCTCTGTTATTCCCTGCCTGTAAGCTGAGAAGTATTTCCATCATTTTCTGTTTTAGTCTCTATCGCTATCTCTCTATCTCTCTCTCTCCGCGTCACTGTCTTTATCATTGTCTTTCTCTCACTCTTTCCCTCTCTCTCTTAATAGATCACACACACACATCTCTGTATATGTACATATTTGAGTCTTTTTCTCACTCAGTCTGCCTCTCCTTCTCAGTCTCACACTTTCTGTCTCTCGTTGTCTCTATCCCGCTGTCTGTCTCTCCCTGTTTGTCGGTTTGTCTCCGTCTCTCAATGTGTCTGTCGACTTCTCATGCTGTCCAGTTCTGTTCACAGTGAGTCGATTCCTGCTCTGACAGAACTGGTACCCGTCAGTTCCTCGTTAGTATAGTGGTGAGTGTCCCCACCTGTCACGTCGGGGACGCGGGTTCAATTCCCCCACTGGGAGGTAGTTGTTTCAAAATGTAGAATTTTACTTCTGTTTCTTGGAAGAGATGCATATTAAAAAGTTCTCGAGCAATATCGAACTGTAAAAATACAGGTAGATGAGATTGCCTCGTCCAGATTTTTAGCAAACGGAGAATTTTTCAGGAGTCTTTGGCCGTCTGCTGCACAGAGATGGATGACTGAGTTTTTTTCTGAGTAACGTTTAAAATGGCAGCGACACAGTAGTCGTGGCCGAGTGGTTAAGGCGATGGACTAGAATTCCATTGGGTTATCCCGCACATGTTCGAATCCTGCCGACTACGTTTCTCAGCATTTTTCATTCCATTTCACAATTTAACCGGTTCTCTGCCAAACTGATCCTGAGATAGATGGAATAACGTCCCACACCTTTCAACTTTGATATTTTTTTCTCATTTTTATTAATCTGCAATATTTACGATACATCCGTTTCAAAAATCGCAAACATCAGTCAAAGGTGCGACAGTGATTCAGCCTGTCTGTCCCTCGAGATGTCTGAGGCATCTGTGCATGCCCGTTGGTGCGTGCAAATTTTTGGTTATGTGTGTTTGTGTCTCTGTGTCTGTCTATCTCTTTATATGTCTCTGTGTATGTGCAACTGTCTGTGGAAATCATCACTATTAATTTGGTATGTTCTGGAACTTATAAAAAAGACTTGGGGAAAATAATACGGTTGTGAACTTTTGTATCGGCTTTGGTTCAGTTGCCGCATTCTCGACTGAATCGGGAGTTTGTGTGTTCAAGTCGCCTGAGACTTGAGAATATCATCTTTGCGAACACTCAAGTGCAGCACTTGGGGAATTTTACATTGTTGAAGCTGTTGACTTTCGGATGAAATGTTGAATTGAAGCACCATCTGTACCCACAGGTGGATATGAAAGTTCCCAGTGCATTACTCGAAAAAGAATAGGAGAGTTGCCCCCGTGTCAATATTGCTAAAAATGTTCGTAAATGCTCACTGAAAGCCGATGTGCATGTGTTTGTATGTGGGGTTGGGGTTGAAGCCCAGATTCTCACAGAGACAGAATCCCGGTTCTCACAGGACCAGAATAGCCGAGTGGTTGAGGCGTTGGCCTTAAATTCAATGGGCTTGTCCCGCGTGGGTTCGTCCCCCACTCCTGATATCTTTTTAATTTAACACGGATTTCCTCCCATTCTGATCAGTGAGACCGGATTTTCATCGGTTGAATCAGCAATTTTCTGTAACAATGTGACACTCTGAACCGATAATGAAATGAAATTGTGAAATGTATCTGTGTCGCTCGGTTTCTGCCTCTCTCTCTCTTCAGAGAGTTTTGTATGTTTGAGTCTTTGTCTCTCTCAGTCTGACTCACTGTCTGTCCCTGTTTCTCTGTTTGTCTCTGTCTCTCAATCTGTCTCTTTCTCACGGTGCCACGTCTGTTCCAAGAGGATTCTCTCAGACTCTGTGTCTGACTGGCTCTCTCTTTCCCATCATTTCGGTCTGTCCATGTCTTTGCCTGTCTCTGTTATTCCCTGTCTGTAAGCTGAGAAGTATTTCCATCATTTTCTGTTTTAGTCTCTATCGCTCTCTCTCTATTTCTCTCTCTCCGCGTCACTGTCTTTATCATTGTCTTTCTCTCACTCTTTCCCTCTCTCTCTTAATAGATCACACACACACATCTCTGTATATGTACATATTTGAGTCTTTTTCTCACTCAGTCTGCCTCTCCTTCTCAGTCTCACACTTTCCGTCTCTCGTTGTCTCTATCTCGCTGTCTGTCTCTCCCTGTTTGTCGGTTTGTCTCTGTCTCTCAATGTGTCTGTCGACTTCTCATGCTGTCCAGTTCTGTTCACAGTGAGTCGATTCCTGCTCTGACAGAACTGGTACCCGTCAGTTCCTCGTTAGTATAGTGGTGAGTATCCCCACCTGTCACGTCGGGGACGCGGGTTCAAATCCTCCACTGGGAGGTAGTTGTTTCAAAATGTAGAATTTTACTTCTGTTTCTTGGAAGAGATGCATATCAAAAAGTTCTCGAGCAATATCAAACTGTAAAAATACAGGTAGATGAGATTGTCTCGTCCAGATTTTTAGCAAACGGAGAATTTTTCAGGAGTCTTTGGCCGTCTGCTGCACAGAGATGGATGACTGAGTTTTTTTCTGAGTAACGTTTAAAATGGCAGCGACACAGTAGTCGTGGCCGAGTGGTTAAGGCGATGGACTAGAATTCCATTGGGTTATCCCGCTCAGGTTCGAATCCTGCCGACTAGGTTTCTCAGCATTTTTCATTCCATTTCACAATTTAACCGGTTCTCTGCCAAACTGATCCTGAGATAGATGGAATAACGTCCCACACATTTCAACACTGACATTTGTTTCTCATTTTAATTAATCTGCAATATTCACCATACATCCGTTTAAAGAATCGCAACAATCAGTCAAAGTTGCGACAGTGATTCAGCCTGTCCATCCCTCGAGATGTCGAAGGCATCTGTGCATGCCCGTTGGTGCGTGCAAATGTTTGCTTATGTGTGTTTGTGTCTCTGTGTCTGTCTATCTCTTTATATGTCTTTGTGTATGTGCAACTGTCTGTGGAAATCATCAGTATTAATTTGGTATGTCCTGGAACTTATAAAAAAGTCTTGGGGAAAATAATACGGTTGTGAACTTTTGTATCGGCTTTGGTTCAGTGGCCGCATTCTCGACTGAATCGGGAGTTTGTGTGTTCAAGTCGCCTGAGACTTGATAATATCATCTTGGCGAACAGTCAAGTGCAGCACTTGGGGAATTTTACATTGTTGAAGCTGTTGACTTTCGGATGAAATTTTAAATTGAAGCTCCGTCTGCACTCTCGGGTGGATATGAAAGTTTCCAGTGCATTACTCGAAAAAGAATAGGAGAGTTGCCCCCGTGTCAATATTACTAAAAATGTTCGTAAATGCTCACTGAAAGCCGATGTGCATGTGTTTGTATGTGGGGTTGGGGTTGAAGCCCAGATTCTCACAGAGACAGAATCCAGGTTGGCACAGGACCAGAATAGCCTAGTGGTTGAGGCGTTGGCCTTAAAACTCAATGGGTTTGTCCCGCGTGGGTTCGTCCCCCACTCCTGTTGTCTCTTTAATTTAACACGGATTTCCTCCCATTCTGATCAGTGAGACCGGATTTTCATCGGTTGAATCAGCAATTTTCTGTAACAATGTGACACTCTGAACCGATAATGAAATGAAATTGTGAAATGTATCTGTGTCGCTCGGTTTCTGCCTCTCTCTCTCTCTTCAGAGAGTTTTGTATGTTTGAGTCTTTGTCTCTCTCAGTCTGACTCACTCTGTCTGTCCCTGTTTCTCTGTTTGTCTTTGTCTCTCAATCTGTCTCTCTCTCACGGTGCCACGTCTGGTCCAATGGGATTCTCTCTGACTCTTTGTGTGACTGGCTCTCTCTTTCCCATCATTTCGGTCTGTCCATGTCTTTGCTTGTCTCTGTTAGTCCCTGCCTGTAAGCTGAGAAGTATTTCCATCATTTTCTGTTTTAGTCTCTATCGCTCTCTCTCTATCTGCCTCTCTCCTTGTCACTGTCTTTATCATTGTCTTTCTCTCACTCTTTCCCTCTCTCTCTTAATAGATCACACACACACATCTCTGTATATGTATATATTTGAGTCTTTTTCTCACTCAGTCTGCCTCTCCTTCTCAGTCTCACACTTTCTGTCTCTCGTTGTCTGTATCTCGCTGTCTGTCTCTCCCTGTTTGTCGGTTTGTCTCTGTCTCTCAACGTGTCTGTCGACTTCTCCTGGTGTCCAGTTCCGTTCACAGTGACTCGATTCCTGCTCTGACAGAACTGGTACCCGTCAGTTCCTCGTTAGTATAGTGGTGAGTATCCCCGCCTGTCACGCGGGAGACCGGCGTTCAATTCCCCGACGGGGAGGCAGTTGTTTCAAGATGTCGAATTTTACTTCTGTTTCTTGGAAGAGATGCATATTAAAAAGTTCCAGAGCAATATGGAACTGTAAAAATACAGGTAGAGGAGATTGACTCGTCCAGATTTTTAGCAAACGGAGAATTTTTCAGGAGTCTTTGGCCGTCTGCTGCACAGAGATGGATGACTGAGTTTTTTCTGAGTAAAGTTTAAAAAGGCAGCGACACAGTAGTCGTGGCCGAGTGGTTAAGGCGATGGACTAGAAATCCCTTGGGTTATCCCCCGCAGGTTCGAATCCTGCCGACTACGATTCTCAGCATTTTTCATTCCATTTCACAATTTAACCGGTTCTCTGCCAAACTGATCCTGAGATAGATGGAATAACGTCCCACACCTTTCAACTTTGACATTTTTTTCTCATTTTTATTAATCTGCAATATTCACGATACATCCGTTTCAAAAATCGCAAACATCAGTCAAAGTTGCGACAGTGATTCAGCCTATCTATCCCTCGAGATGTCTGAGGCATCTGTGCATGCCTGTTGGTGCGTGCAAATTTTTGGTTATGTGTGTGTGGGTCTCTGTGTCTGTCTATCTATTTATATGTCTCTGTGTATGTGCAACTGTCACTGGAAATCATCACCATGAATTTGGTATGTCCTGGAACTTATAAAAACGACTTGGGGAAAATAATACGGTTGTGAACTTTCGTATCGGCTTTGGTTCAGTGGCCGCATTCTCGACTGAATCGGGAGTTTGTCTGTTCAAGTCGCACTCTTGAGACTTGAGCATATCATCTTGGCTAACACTCAAGTGCAGCACTTGGGGAATTTTGTAATGTTGAAGCTGTTGACTTTCGGATGAAATGTTAAATTGAAGCTCCGTCTACACCCTCGGGTGGATATGAAAGTTTCCAGTGCATTACTCGAAAAAGAATAGGAGAGTTGCCCCCGTGTCAATATTACTAAAAATGTTCGTAAATGCTCACTGAAAGCCGATGTGCATGTGTTTGTATGTGGGGTTGGGGTTGAAGCCCAGATTCTCACAGAGACAGAATCCAGGTTCTCACAGGACCAGAATAGCCGAGTGGTTGAGGCGTTGGCCTTAAAACTCAATGGGTTTGTCCCGCGTGGGTTCGTCCCCCACTCCTGGTGTCTCTTTAATTTAACACGGATTTCCTCCCATTCTGATCAGTGAGACCGGATTTTCATCGGTTGAATCAGCAATTTTCTGTAACAATGTGACACTCTGAACCGATAATGAAATGAAATTGTGAAATGTATCTGTGTCGCTCGGTTTCTGCCTCTCTCTCTCTCTTCAGAGAGTTTTGTATGTTTGAGTCTTTGTCTCTCTCAGTCTGACTCACTCTGTCTGTCCCTGTTTCTCTGTTTGTCTTTGTCTCTCAATCTGTCTCTTTCTCACGGTGCCACGTCTGGTCCAATGGGATTCTCTCTGACTCTTTGTGTGACTGGCTCTCTCTTTCCCATCATTTCGGTCTGTCCATGTCTTTGCTTGTCTCTGTTAGTCCCTGCCTGTAAGCTGAGAAGTATTTCCATCATTTTCTGTTTTAGTCTCTATCGCTCTCTGTCTATCTGTCTCTCTCCTTGTCACTGCCTTCATCATTGTCTTTCTCTCACTCTTTCCCTCTCTCTCTTAATAGATCACACACACACATCTCTGTATATGTATATATTTGAGTCTTTTTCTCACTCAGTCTGCCTCTCCTTCTCAGTCTCACACTTTCTGTCTCTCGTTGTCTGTATCTCGCTGTCTGTCTCTCCCTGTTTGTCGGTTTGTCTCTGTCTCTCAACGTGTCTGTCGACTTCTCCTGGTGTCCAGTTCCGTTCACAGTGACTCGATTCCTGCTCTGACAGAACTGGTACCCGTCAGTTCCTCGTTAGTATAGTGGTGAGTATCCCCGCCTGTCACGCTGGAGACCGGGTGTTCAATTCCCCGACGGGGAGGCAGTTGTTTCAAGATGTCGAATTTTACTTCTGTTTCTTGGAAGAGATGCATATTAAAAAGTTCCAGAGCAATATGGAACTGTCAAAAAAACAGGTGGATGAGATTGTCTCGTCCAGATTTTTATCAAATGGAGAATTTTTCAGGAGTCTTTGCCCGTCTGCTGCACAGAGATGGATGACTGAGTTTTTTCTGAGTAAAGTTTAAAAAGGCAGCGACGCAGCCGTCGTGGCCGAGTGGTTAAGGCGATGGACTAGAAATCCATTGGGTTATCCCGCGCAGGTTCGAATCCTGCCGTCTACGATTCTCAGCATTTTTCATTCCATTTCACAATTTAACCGGTTCTCTGCCAAACTGATCCTGAGATAGATGGAATAACGTCCCACACCTTTCAACTTTGACATTTTTTTCTCATTTTTATTAATCTGCAATATTCACGATACATCCGTTTCAAAAATCGCAAACATCAGTCAAAGTTGCGACAGTGATTCAGCCTATCTATCCCTCGAGATGTCTGAGGCACCTGTGCATGCCTGTTGGTGCGTGCAAATTTTTGGTTATGTGTGTGTGGGTCTCTGTGTCTGTCTATCTATTTATATGTCTCTGTGTATGTGCAACTGTCACTGGAAATCATCACCATGAATTTGGTATGTCCTGGAACTTATAAAAACGACTTGGGGAAAATAATACGGTTGTGAACTTTTGTATCGGCTTTGGTTCAGTGGCCGCATTCTCGACTGAATCGGGAGTTTGTCTGTTCAAGTCGCACTCCTGAGACTTGAGCATATCATCTTGGCTAACACTCAAGTGCAGCACTTGGGGAATTTTGTAATGTTGAAGCTGTTGACTTTCGGATGAAATGTTAAATTGAAGCTCCGTCTGCACCCTCGGGTGGATATGAAAGTTTCCAGTGCATTACTCGAAAAAGAATAGGAGAGTTGCCCCCGTGTCAATATTACTAAAAATGTTCGTAAATGCTCACTGAAAGCCGATGTGCATGTGTTTGTATGTGGGGTTGGGGTTGAAGCCCAGATTCTCACAGAGACAGAATCCAGGTTCTCAAAGGACCAGAATAGCCGAGTGGTTGAGGCGTTGGCCTTAAAACTCAATGGGTTTGTCCCGCGTGGGTTCGTCCCCCACTCCTGGTGTCTCTTTAATTTAACACGGATTTCCTCCCATTCTGATCAGTGAGACCGGATTTTCATCGGTTGAATCAGCAATTTTCTGTAACAATGTGACACTCTGAACCGATAATGAAATGAAATTGTGAAATGTATCTGTGTCGCTCGGTTTCTGCCTCTCTCTCTCTCTTCAGAGAGTTTTGTATGTTTGAGTCTTTGTCTCTCTCAGTCTGACTCACTCTGTCTGTCCCTGTTTCTCTGTTTGTCTTTGTCTCTCAATCTGTCTCTTTCTCACGGTGCCACGTCTGGTCCAATGGGATTCTCTCTGACTCTTTGTGTGACTGGCTCTCTCTTTCCCATCATTTCGGTCTGTCCATGTCTTTGCTTGTCTCTGTTAGTCCCTGCCTGTAAGCTGAGAAGTATTTCCATCATTTTCTGTTTTAGTCTCTATCGCTCTCTCTCTATCTGTCTCTCTCCTTGTCACTGTCTTTATCATTGTCTTTCTCTCACTCTTTCCCTCTCTCTCTTAATAGATCACACACACACATCTCTGTATATGTATATATTTGAGTCTTTTTCTCACTCAGTCTGCCTCTCCTTCTCAGTCTCACACTTTCTGTCTCTCGTTGTCTCTATCTCGCTGTCTGTCTCTCCCTGTTTGTCGGTTTGTCTCTGTCTCTCAATGTTTCTGTCGACTTCTCCTGGTGTCCAGTTCTGTTCACAGTGACTCGATTCCTGCTCTGACAGAATTGGTACCCGTCAGTTCCTCGTTAGTATAGTGGTGAGTATCCCCGCCTGTCACGCGGGAGACCGGGGTTCAATTCCCCGACGGGGAGGCAGTTGTTTCAAGATGTCGAGTTTTACTTCTGTTTCTTGGAAGAGATGCATGTTAAAAAGTTCCAGAGCAATATGGAACTGTCAAAAAAACAGGTGGATGAGATTGTCTCGTCCAGATTTTTAGCAAATGGAGAATTTTTCAGGAGTCTTTGCCCGTCTGCTGCACAGAGATGGATGACTGAGTTTTTTCTGAGTAAAGTTTAAAAAGGCAGCGACGCAGTAGTCGTGGCCGAGTGGTTAAGGCGATGGACTAGAAATCCATTGGGTTATCCCGCGCAGGTTCGAATCCTGCCGACTACGATTCTCAGCATTTTTCATTCCATTTCACAATTTAACCGGTTCTCTGCCAAACTGATCCTGAGATAGATGGAATAACGTCCCACACCTTTCAACTTTGACATTTTTTTCTCATTTTTATTAATCTGCAATATTCACGATACATCCGTTTCAAAAATCGCAAACATCAGTCAAAGTTGCGACAGTGATTCAGCCTATCTATCCCTCGAGATGTCTGAGGCATCTGTGCATGCCTGTTGGTGCGTGCAAATTTTTGGTTATGTGTTTGTGGGTCTCTGTGTCTGTCTATCTATTTATATGTCTCTGTTTATGTGCAACTGTCACTGGAAATCATCACCATGAATTTGGTATGTCCTGGAACTTATAAAAACGACTTGGGGAAAATAATACGGTTGTGAACTTTTGTATTGGCTTTGGTTCAGTGGCCGCATTCTCGACTGAATCGGGAGTTTGTCTGTTCAAGTCGCACTCCTGAGACTTGAGCATATCATCTTGGCTAACACTCAAGTGCAGCACTTGGGGAATTTTGTAATGTTGAAGCTGTTGACTTTCGGATGAAATGTTAAATTGAAGCTCCGTCTGCACCCTCGGGTGGATATGAAAGTTTCCAGTGCATTACTCGAAAAAGAATAGGAGAGTTGCCCCCGTGTCAATATTACTAAAAATGTTCGATAATGCTCACTGAAAGCCGATGTGCATGTGTTTGTATGTGGGGTTGGGGTTGAAGCCCAGATTCTCACAGAGACAGAATCCAGGTTCTCACAGGACCAGAATAGCCGAGTGGTTGAGGCGTTGGCCTTAAAACTCAATGGGTTTGTCCCGCGTGGGTTCGTCCCCCACTCCTGGTGTCTCTTTAATTTAACACGGATTTCCTCCCATTCTGATCAGTGAGACCGGATTTTCATCGGTTGAATCAGCAATTTTCTGTAACAATGTGACACTCTGAACCGATAATGAAATGAAATTGTGAAATGTATCTGTGTCGCTCGGTTTCTGCCTCTCTCTCTCTCTTCAGAGAGTTTTGTATGTTTGAGTCTTTGTCTCTCTCAGTCTGACTCACTCTGTCTGTCCCTGTTTCTCTGTTTGTCTTTGTCTCTCAATCTGTCTCTTTCTCACGGTGCCACGTCTGGTCCAATGGGATTCTCTCTGACTCTTTGTGTGACTGGCTCTCTCTTTCCCATCATTTCGGTCTGTCCATGTCTTTGCTTGTCTCTGTTAGTCCCTGCCTGTAAGCTGAGTAGTTTTTCCATCATTTTCTGTTTTAGTCTCTATCGCTCTCTCTCTATCTGTCTCTCTCCTTGTCACTGTCTTTATCATTGTCTTTCTCTCACTCTTTCCCTCTCTCTCTTAATAGATCACACACACACATCTCTGTATATGTATATATTTTAGTCTTTTTCTCACTCAGTCTGCCTCTCCTTCTCAGTCTCACACTTTCTGTCTCTCGTTGTCTCTATCTCGCTGTCTGTCTCTCCCTGTTTGTCGGTTTGTCTCTGTCTCTCAATGTGTCTGTCGACTTCTCCTGGTATCCAGTTCTGTTCACAGTGACTCGATTCCTGCTCTGACAGAACTGGTAGCCGTCAGTTCCTCGTTAGTATAGTGGTGAGTATCCCCGCCTGTCACGCGGGAGACCGGGGTTCAATTCCCCGACGGGGAGGCAGTTGTTTCAAGTTGTCGATTTTTACTTCTGTTTCTTGGAAGAGATGCAAATTAAAAAGTTCCAGAGCAATATGGAACTGTCAAAAAAACAGGTGGATAATATTGTCTCGTCCAGATTTTTAGCAAATGGAGAATTTTTCAGGAGTCTTTGGCCGTCTGCTGCACAGAGATGGATGACTGAGTTTTTTCTGAGTAAAGTTTAAAAAGGCAGCGACACAGTAGTCGTGGCCGAGTGGTTAAGGCGATGGACTAGAAATCCATTGGGTTATCCCGCGCAGGTTCCAATCCTGCCGGCTACGATTCTCAGCATTTTTCATTTCATTTCACAATTTAACCGGTTCTCTGCCAAACTGATCCTGAGATAGATGGAATAACGTCCCACACCTTTCAACTTTGACATTTTTTTCTCATTTTTATTAATCTGCAATATTCACGATACATCCGTTTCAAAAATCGCAAACATCAGTCAAAGTTGCGACAGTGATTCAGCCTATCTATCCCTCGAGATGTCTGAGGCATCTGTGCATGCCTGTTGGTGCGTGCAAATTTTTGGTTATGTGTGTGTGGGTCTCTGTGTCTGTCTATCTATTTATATGTCTCTGTGTATGAGCAACTGTCACTGGAAATCATCACCATGAATTTGGTATGTCCTGGAACTTATAAAAACGACTTGGGGAAAATAATACGGTTGTGAACTTTTGTATCGGCTTTGGTTCAGTGGCCGCATTCTCGACTGAATCGGGAGTTTGTCCGTTCAAGTCGCACTCCTGAGACTTGAGCATATCATCTTGGCTAACACTCAAGTGCAGCACTTGGGGAATTTTGTAATGTTGAAGCTGTTGACTTTCGGATGAAATGTTAAATTGAAGCTCCGTCTGCACCCTCGGGTGGATATGAAAGTTTCCAGTGCATTACTCGAAAAAGAATAGGAGAGTTGCCCCCGTGTCAATATTACTAAAAATGTTCGTAAATGCTCACTGAAAGCCGATGTGCATGTGTTTGTATGTGGGGTTGGGGTTGAAGCCCAGATTCTCACAGAGACAGAATCCAGGTTCTCACAGGACCAGAATAGCCGAGTGGTTGAGGCGTTGGCCTTAAAACTCAATGGGTTTGTCCCGCGTGGGTTCGTCCCCCACTCCTGTTGTCTCTTTAATTTAACACGGATTTCCTCCCATTCTGATCAGTGAGACCGGATTTTCATCGGTTGAATCAGCAATTTTACTGTAGCAATGTGACACTCTGAACCGATAATGAAATGAAATTGTGAAATGTATCTGTGTCGCTCGGTTTCTGCCTCTCTCTCTCTCTTCAGAGAGTTTTGTATGTTTGAGTCTTTGTCTCTCTCAGTCTGACTCACTCTGTCTGTCCCTGTTTCTCTGTTTGTCTTTGTCTCTCAATCTGTCTCTTTCTCACGGTGCCACGTCTGGTCCAATGGGATTCTCTCTGACTCTTTGTGTGACTGGCTCTCTCTTTCCCATCATTTCGGTCTGTCCATGTCTTTGCTTGTCTCTGTTAGTCCCTGCCTGTAAGCTGAGAAGTATTTCCATCATTTTCTGTTTTAGTCTCTATCGCTCTCTCTCTATCTGTCTCTCTCCTTGTCACTGTCTTTATCATTGTCTTTCTCTCACTCTTTCCCTCTCTCTCTTAATAGATCACACACACACATCTCTGTATATGTATATATTTGAGTCTTTTTCTCACTCAGTCTGCCTCTCTTTCTCAGTCTCACACTTTCTGTCTCTCGTTGTCTCTATCTCGCTGTCTGTCTCTCCCTGTTTGTCGGTTTGTCTCTGTCTCTCAATGTGTCTGTCGACTTCTCCTGGTGTCCAGTTCTGTTCACAGTGACTCGATTCCTGCTCTGACAGAACTGGTACCCGTCAGTTCCTCGTTAGTATAGTGGTGAGTATCCCCGCCTGTCACGCGGGAGACCGGGGTTCAATTCCCCGACGGGGAGGCAGTTGGTTCAAGATGTCGAATTTTACTTCTGTTTCTTGGAAGAGATGCATATTAAAAAGTTCCAGAGCAATATGGAACTGTCAAAAAAACAGGTGGATGAGATTGTCTCGTCCAGATTTTTAGCAAATGGAGAATTTTTCAGGAGTCTTTGGCCGTCTGCTGCACAGAGATGGATGACTGAGTTTTTTCTGAGTAAAGTTTAAAAAGGCAGCGACACAGTAGTCGTGGCCGAGTGGTTAAGGCGATGGACTAGAAATCCATTGGGTTATCCCGCGCAGGTTCGAATCCTGCCGACTACGATTCTCAGCATTTTTCATTCCATTTCTCAATTTAACCGGTTCTCTGCCAAACTGATCCTGAGATAGATGGAATAACGTCCCACACCTTTCAACTTTGACATTTTTTTCTCATTTTTATTAATCTGCAATATTCACGATACATCCGTTTCAAAAATCGCAAACATCAGTCAAAGTTGCGACAGTGATTCAGCCTATCTATCCCTCGAGATGTCTGAGGCATCTGTGCATGCCTGTTGGTGCGTGCAAATTTTTGGTTATGTGTGTGTGGGTCTCTGTGTCTGTCTATCTATTTATATGTCTCTGTGTATGTGCAACTGTCACTGGAAATCATCACCATGAATTTGGTATGTCCTGGAACTTATAAAAACGACTTGGGGAAAATAATACGGTTGTGAACTTTTGTATCGGCTTTGGTTCAGTGGCCGCATTCTCGACTGAATCGGGAGATTGTCTGTTCAAGTCGCACTCCTGAGACTTGAGCATATCATCTTGGCTAACACTCAAGTGCAACACTTGGGGAATTTTGTAATGTTGAAGCTGTTGACTTTCGGATGAAATGTTAAATTGAAGCTCCGTCTGCACCCTCGGGTGGATATGAAAGTTTCCAGTGCATTACTCGAAAAAGAATAGGAGAGTTGCCCCCGTGTCAATATTACTAAAAATGTTCGTAAATGCTCACGGAAAGCCGATGTGCATGTGTTTGTATGTGGGGTTGGGGTTGGAGCCCAGATTCTCACAGAGACAGAATTCAGGTTCGCACAGGACCAGAATAGCCGAG
This sequence comes from Pristiophorus japonicus, assembly GCF_044704955.1. Classification (NCBI taxonomy): domain Eukaryota; kingdom Metazoa; phylum Chordata; class Chondrichthyes; family Pristiophoridae; genus Pristiophorus; species Pristiophorus japonicus. The sequence continues at coordinate 34,735 of NW_027254745.1, read as the reverse complement.
TGGTTGAGGCGTTGGCCTTAAAACTCAATGGGTTTGTCCCGCGTGGGTTCGTCCCCCACTCCTGTTGTCTCTTTAATTTAACACGGATTTCCTCCCATTCTGATCAGTGAGACCGGATTTTCATCGGTTGAATCAGCAATTTTCTGTAACAATGTGACACTCTGAACCGATAATGAAATGAAATTGTGAAATGTATCTGTGTCGCTCGGTTTCTGCCTCTCTCTCTCTCTTCAGAGAGTTTTGTATGTTTGAGTCTTTGTCTCTCTCAGTCTGACTCACTCTGTCTGTCCCTGTTTCTCTGTTTGTCTTTGTCTCTCAATCTGTCTCTTTCTCACGGTGCCACGTCTGGTCCAATGGGATTCTCTCTGACTCTTTGTGTGACTGGCTCTCTCTTTCCCATCATTTCGGTCTGTCCATGTCTTTGCTTGTCTCTGTTAGTCCCTGCCTGTAAGCTGAGAAGTATTTCCATCATTTTCTGTTTTAGTCTCTATCGCTCTCTCTCTATCTGTCTCTCTCCTTGTCACTGTCTTTATCATTGTCTTTCTCTCACTCTTTCCCTCTCTCTCTTAATAGATCACACACACACATCTCTGTATATGTATATATTTGAGTCTTTTTCTCACTCAGTCTGCCTCTCCTTCTCAGTCTCACACTTTCTGTCTCTCGTTGTCTCTATCTCGCTGTCTGTCTCTCCCTGTTTGTCGGTTTGTCTCTGTCTCTCAATGTGTCTGTCGACTTCTCCTGGTGTCCAGTTCTGTTCACAGTGACTCGATTCCTGCTCTGACAGAACTGGTACCCGTCAGTTCCTCGTTAGTATAGTGGTGAGTATCCCCGCCTGTCACGCGGGAGACAGGGGTTCAATTCCCCGACCGGGAGGCAGTTGTTTCAAGATGTCGAATTTTACTTCTGTTTCTTGGAAGAGATGCATGTTAAAAAGTTCCAGAGCAATATGGAACTGTCAAAAAAACAGGTGGATGAGATTGTCTCGTCCAGATTTTTAGCAAATGGAGAATTTTTCAGGAGTCTTTGGCCGTCTGCTGCACAGAGATGCATGACTGAGTTTTTTCTGAGTAAAGTTTAAAAAGGCAGTGACACAGTAGTCGTGGCCGAGTGGTTAAGGCGATGGACTAGAAATCCATTGGGTTATCCCGCGCAGGTTCGAATCCTGCCGACTACGATTCTCAGCATTTTTCATTCCATTTCTCAATTTAACCGGTTCTCTGCCAAACTGATCCTGAGATAGATGGAATAACGTCCCACACCTTTCAACTTTGACATTTTTTTCTCATTTTTATTAATCTGCAATATTCACGATACATCCGTTTCAAAAATCGCAAACATCAGTCAAAGTTGCGACAGTGATTCAGCCTATCTATCCCTCGAGATGTCTGAGGCATCTGTGCATGCCTGTTGGTGCGTGCAAATTTTTGGTTATGTGTGTGTGGATCTCTGTGTCTGTCTATCTATTTATATGTCTCTGTGTATGTGCAACTGTCACTGGAAATCATCACCATGAATTTGGTATGTCCTGGAACTTATAAAAACGACTTGGGGAAAATAATATGGTTGTGAACTTTTGTATCGGCTTTGGTTCAGTGTCCGCATTCTCGACTGAATCGGGAGTTTGTCCGTTCAAGTCGCACTCCTGAGACTTGAGCATATCATCTTGGCTAACACTCAAGTGCAGCACTTGGGGAATTTTGTAATGTTGAAGCTGTTGACTTTCGGATGAAATGTTAAATTGAAGCTCCGTCTGCACCCTCGGGTGGATATGAAAGTTTCCAGTGCATTACTCGAAAAAGAATAGGAGAGTTGCCCCCGTGTCAATATTACTAAAAATGTTCGTAAATGCTCACTGAAAGCCGATGTGCATGTGTTTGCATGTGGGGTTGGGGTTGAAGCCCAGATTCTCACAGAGACAGAATCCAGGTTCTCACAGGACCAGAATAGCCGAGTGGTTGAGGCGTTGGCCTTAAAACTCAATGGGTTTGTCCCGCGTGGGTTCGTCCCCCACTCCTGGTGTCTCTTTAATTTAACACGGATTTCCTCCCATTCTGATCAGTGAGACCGGATTTTCATCGGTTGAATCAGCAATTTTCTGTAACAATGTGACACTCTGAACCGATAATGAAATGAAATTGTGAAATGTATCTGTGTCGCTCGGTTTCTGCCTCTCTCTCTCTCTTCAGAGAGTTTTGTATGTTTGAGTCTTTGTCTCTCTCAGTCTGACTCACTCTGTCTGTCCCTGTTTCTCTGTTTGTCTTTGTCTCTCAATCTGTCTCTTTCTCACGGTGCCACGTCTGGTCCAATGGGATTCTCTCTGACTCTTGGTGTGACTGGCTCTCTCTTTCCCATCATTTCGGTCTGTCCTTGTCTTTGCTTGTCTCTGTTAGTCCCTGCCTGTAAGCTGAGAAGTATTTCCATCATTTTCTGTTTTAGTCTCTATCGGTCTCTCTCTATCTGTCTCTCTCCTTGTCACTGTCTTTATCATTGTCTTTCTCTCACTCTTTCCCTCTCTCTCTTAATAGATCACACACACACATCTCTGTATATGTATATATTTGAGTCTTTTTCTTACTCAGTCTGCCTCTCCTTCTCAGTCTCACACTTTCTGTCTCTCGTTGTCTCTATCTCGCTGTCTGTCTCTCCCTGTTTGTCGGTTTGTCTCTGTCTCTCAATGTGTCTGTCGACTTCTCCTGGTGTCCAGTTCTGTTCACAGTGACTCGATTCCTGCTCTGACAGAACTGGTACCCGTCAGTTACTCGTTAGTATAGTGGTGAGTATCCCCGCCTGTCACGCGGGAGACCGGGGTTCAATTCCCCGACTGGGAGGCAGTTGTTTCAAGATGTCGAATTTTACTTCTGTTTCTTGGAAGAGATGCATATTAAAAAGTTCCAGAGCAATATGGAACTGTCAAAAAAACAGGTGGATGAGATTGTCTCGTCCAGATTTTTAGCAAATGGAGAATTTTTCAGGAGTCTTTGGCCGTCTGCTGCACAGAGATGGATGACTGAGTTTTTTCTGAGTAAAGTTTAAAAAGGCAGCTACACAGTAGTCGTGGCCGAGTGGTTAAGGCGATGGACTAGAAATTCATTGGGTTATCCCGCGCAGGTTCGAATCCTGCTGACTACGATTCTCAGCATTTTTCATTCCATTTCACAATTTAACCGGTTCTCTGCCAAACTGATCCTGAGATAGATGGAATAACGTCCCACACCTTTCAACTTTGACATTTTTTTCTCATTTTTATTAATCTTCAATATTCACGATACATCCGTTTCAAAAATCGCAAACATCAGTCAAAGTTGCGACAGTGATTCAGCCTATCTATCCCTCGAGATGTCTGAGGCATCTGTGCATGCCTGTTGGTGCGTGCAAATTTTTGGTTATGTGTGTGTGGGTCTCTTTGTCTGTCTATCTATTTATATGTCTCTGTGTATGTGCAACTGTCACTGGAAATCATCACCATGAATTTGGTATGTCCTGGAACTTATAAAAACGACTTGGGGAAAATAATACGGTTGTGAACTTTTGTATCGGCTTTGGTTCAGTGGCCGCATTCTCGACTGAATCGGGAGATTGTCTGTTCAAGTCGCAGTCCTGAGACTTGAGCATATCATCTTGGCTAACACTCAAGTGCAACACTTGGGGAATTTTGTAATGTTGAAGCTGTTGACTTTCGGATGAAATGTTAAATTGAAGCTCCGTCTGCACCCTCGGGTGGATATGAAAGTTTCCAGTGCATTACTCGAAAAAGAATAGGAGAGTTGCCCCCGTGTCAATATTACTAAAATTGTTCGTAAATGCTCACTGAAAGCCGATGTGCATGTGTTTGTATGTGGGGTTGGGGTTGAAGCCCAGATTCTCACAGAGACAGAATCCAGGGTCGCACAGGACCAGAATAGCCGAATGGTTGAGGCGTTGGCCTTAAAACTCAATGGGTTTGTCCCGCGTGGGTTCGTCCCCCACTCCTGTTGTCTCTTTAATTTAACACGGATTTCCTCCCATTCTGATCAGTGAGACCGGATTTTCATCGGTTGAATCAGCAATTTTCTGTAACAATGTGACACTCTGAACCGATAATGAAATGAAATTGTGAAATGTATCTGTGTCGCTCGGTTTCTGCCTCTCTCTCTCTCTTCAGAGAGTTTTGTATGTTTGAGTCTTTGTCTCTCTCAGTCTGACTCACTCTGTCTGTCCCTGTTTCTCTGTTTGTCTTTGTCTCTCAATCTGTCTCTTTCTCACGGTGCCACGTCTGGTCCAATGGGATTCTCTCTGACTCTTTGTGTGACTGGCTCTCTCTTTCCCATCATTTCGGTCTGTCCATGTCTTTGCTTGTCTCTGTTAGTCCCTGCCTGTAAGCTGAGAAATATTTCCATCATTTTCTGTTTTAGTCTCTATCGCTCTCTCTCTATCTGTCTCTCTCCTTGTCACTCTCTTTATCATTGTCTTTCTCTCACTCTTTCCCTCTATCTCTTAATAGATCACACACACACATCTCTGTATATGTATATATTTGAGTCTTTTTCTCACTCAGTCTGCCTCTCCTTCTCAGTCTCACACTTTCTGTCTCTCGTTGTCTCTATCTCGCTGTCTGTCTCTCCCTGTTTGTCGGTTTGTCTCTGTCTCTCAATGTGTCTGTCGACTTCTCCTGGTGTCCAGTTCTGTTCACAGTGACTCGATTCCTGCTCTGACAGAGCTGGTACCCGTCAGTTCCTCGTTAGTATAGTGGTGAGTATCCCCGCCTGTCACGCGGGAGAACGGGTTCAATTCTCCGACGGGGAGGCAGTTGTTTCAAGATGTCGAATTTTACTTCTGTTTCTTGGAAGAGATGCATATTAAAAAGTTCCAGAGCAATATGGAACTGTCAAAAAAACAGGTGGATGAGATTGTCTCGTCCAGATTTTTAGCAAATGGAGAATTTTTCAGGAGTCTTTGGCCGTCTGCTGCACAGAGATGGATGACTGAGTTTTTTCTGAGTAAAGTTTAAAAAGGCAGCGACACAGTAGTCGTGGCCGAGTGGTTAAGGCGATGGCCTAGAAATCCATTGGGTTATCCTGCGCAGGTTCGAATCCTGCCGACTCCGATTCTCAGCATTTTTCATTCCATTTCACAATTTAACCGGTTCTCTGCCAAACTGATCCTGAGATAGATGGAATAACGTCCCACACCTTTCAACTTTGACATTTTTTTCTCATTTTTATTAATCTGCAATATTCACGATACATCCGTTTCAAAAATCACAAACATCAGTCAAAGTTGCGACAGTGATTCAGCCTATCTATCCCTCGAGATGTCTGAGGCATCTGTGCATGCCTGTTGGTGCGTGCAAATTTTTGGTTATGTGTGTGTGGATCTCTGTGTCTGTCTATCTATTTATATGTCTCTGTGTATGTGCAACTGTCACTGGAAATCATCACCATGAATTTGGTATGTCCTGGAACTTATAAAAACAACTTGGGCAAAATAATACGGTTGTGAACTTTTGTATCGGCTTTGGTTCAGTGGCCGCATTCTCGACTGAATCGGGAGTTTGTCTGTTCAAGTCGCACTCCTGAGACTTGAGCATATCATCTTGGCTAACACTCAAGTGCAGCACTTGGGGAATTTTGTAATGTTGAAGCTGTTGACTTTCGGATGAAATGTTAAATTGAAGCTCCGTCTGCACCCTCGGGTGGATATGAAAGTTTCCAGTGCATTACTCGAAAAAGAATAGGAGAGTTGCCCCCGTGTCAATATTACTAAAAATGTTCGTAAATGCTCACTGAAAGCCGATGTGCATGTGTTTGTATGTGGGGTTGGGGTTGAAGCCCAGATTCTCACAGAGACAGAATCCAGGTTCTCACAGGACCGGAATAGCCGAGTGGTTGAGGCGTTGGCCTTAAAACTCAATGGGTTTGTCCCGCGTGGGTTTGTCCCCCACTCCTGGTGTCTCTTTAATTTAACACGGATTTCCTCCCATTCTGATCAGTGAGACCGGATTTTCATCGGTTGAATCAGCAATTTTCTGTAACAATGTGACACTCTGAACCGATAATGAAATGAAATTGTGAAATGTATCTGTGTCGCTCGGTTTCTGCCTCTCTCTCTCTCTTCAGAGAGTTTTGTATGTTTGAGTCTTTGTCTCTCTCAGTCTGACTCACTCTGTCTGTCCCTGTTTCTCTGTTTGTCTTTGTCTCTCAATCTGTCTCTTTCTCACGGTGCCACGTCTGGTCCAATGGGATTCTCTCTGACTCTTTGTGTGACTGGCTCTCTCTTTCCCATCATTTCGGTCTGTCCATGTCTTTGCTTGTCTCTGTTAGTCCCTGCCTGTAAGCTGAGAAGTATTTCCATCATTTTCTGTTTTAGTCTCTATCGCTCTCTCTCTATCTGTCTCTCTCCTTGTCACTGTCTTTATCATTGTCTTTCTCTCACTCTTTCCCTCTCTCTCTTAATAGATCACACACACACATCTCTGTATATTAATATATTTGAGTCTTTTTCTCACTCAGTCTGCCTCTCCTTCTCAGTCTCACACTTTCTGTCTCTCGTTGTCTCTATCTCGCTGTCTGTCTCTCCCTGTTTGTCGGTTTGTCTCTGTCTCTCAATGTGTCTGTCGACTTCTCCTGGTGTCCAGTTCTGTTCACAGTGACTCGATTCCTGCTCTGACAGAACTGGTACCAGTCAGTTCCTCGTTAGTATAGTGGTGAGTATCCCCGCCTGTCACGCGGGAGACCGGGGTTCAATTCCCCGACGGGGAGGCAGTTGTTTCAAGATGTCGAATTTTACTTCTGTTTCTTGGAAGAGATGCATATTAAAAAGTTCCAGAGCAATATGGAACTGTCAAAAAAACAGGTGGATGAGATTGTCTCGTCCAGATTTTTATCAAATGGAGAATTTTTCAGGAGTCTTTGGCCGTCTGCTGCACAGAGATGGATGACTGAGTTTTTTCTGAGTAAAGTTTAAAAAGGCAGCGACACAGTAGTCGTGGCCGAGTGGTTAAGGCGATGGACTAGAAATCCATTGGGTTATCCCGCGCAGGTTCGAATCCTGCCGACTACGATTCTCAGCATTTTTCATTCCATTTCACAATTTAACCGGTTCTCTGCCAAACTGATCCTGAGATAGATGGAATAACGTCCCACACCTTTCAACTTTGACATTTTTTTCTCATTTTTATTAATCTGCAATATTCACGATACATCCGTTTCAAAAATCGCAAACATCAGTCAAAGTTGCGACAGTGATTCAGCCTATCTATCCCTCGAGATGTCTGAGGCATCTGTGCATGCCTGTTGGTGCGTGCAAATTTTTGGTTATGTGTGTGTGGGTCTCTGTGTCTGTCTATCTATTTATATGTCTCTGTGTATGTGCAACTGTCACTGGAAATCATCACCATGAATTTGGTATGTCCTGGAACTTATAAAAACGACTTGGGGAAAATAATACGGTTGTGAACTTTTGTATCGGCTTTGGTTCAGAGGCCGCATTCTCGACTGAATCGGGAGATTGTCCGTTCAAGTCGCACTCCTGAGACTTGAGCATATCATCTTGGCTAACACTCAAGTGCAACACTTGGGGAATTTTGTAATGTTGAAGCTGTTGACTTTCGGATGAAATGTTAAATTGAAGCTCCGTCTGCACCCTCGGGTGGATATGAAAGTTTCCAGTGCATTACTCGAAAAAGAATAGGAGAGTTGCCCCCGTGTCAATATTACTAAAAATGTTCGTAAATGCTCACTGAAAGCCGATGTGCATGTGTTTGTATGTGGGGTTGGGGTTGAAGCCCAGATTCTCACAGAGACAGAATCCAGGTTCGCACAGGACCAGAATAGCCGAGTGGTTGAGGCGTTGGCCTTAAAACTCAATGGGTTTGTCCCGCGTGGGTTCGTCCCCCACTCCTGTTGTCTCTTTAATTTAACACGGATTTCCTCCCATTCTGATCAGTGAGACCGGATTTTCATCGGTTGAATCAGCAATTTTCTGTAACAATGTGACACTCTGAACCGATGATGAAATGAAATTGTGAAATGTATCTGTGTCGCTCGGTTTCTGCCTCTCTCTCTCTCTTCAGAGAGTTTTGTATGTTTGAGTCTTTGTCTCTCTCAGTCTGACTCACTCTGTCTGTCCCTGTTTCTCTGTTTGTCTTTGTCTCTCAATCTGTCTCTTTCTCACGGTGCCACGTCTGGTCCAATGGGATTCTCTCTGACTCTTTGTGTGACTGGCTCTCTCTTTCCCATCATTTCGGTCTGTCCATGTCTTTGCTTGTCTCTGTTAGTCCCTGCCTGTAAGCTGAGAAGTATTTCCATCATTTTCTGTTTTAGTCTCTATCGCTCTCTCTCTATCTGTCTCTCTCCTTGTCACTCTCTTTATCATTGTCTTTCTCTCACTCTTTCCCTCTATCTCTTAATAGATCACACACACACATCTCTGTATATGTATATATTTGAGTCTTTTTCTCACTCAGTCTGCCTCTCCTTCTCAGTCTCACACTTTCTGTCTCTCGTTGTTTCTATCTCGCTGTCTGTCTCTCCCTGTTTGTCGGTTTGTCTCTGTCTCTCAATGTGTCTGTCGACTTCTCCTGGTGTCCAGTTCTGTTCACAGTGACTCGATTCCTGCTCTGACAGAACTGGTACCAGTCAGTTCCTCGTTAGTATAGTGGTGAGTATCCCCGCCTGTCACGCGGGAGACCGGGGTTCAATTCCCCGACGGGGAGGCAGTTGTTTCAAGATGTCGAATTTTACTTCTGTTTCTTGGAAGAGATGCATATTAAAAAGTTCCAGAGCAATATGGAACTGTCAAAAATACAGGTGGATGAGATTGTCTCGTCCAGATTTTTATCAAATGGAGAATTTTTCAGGAGTCTTTGGCCGTCTGCTGCACAGAGATGGATGACTGAGTTTTTTCTGAATAAAGTTTAAAAAGGCAGCGACATAGTAGTCGTGGCCGAGTGGTTAAGGCGATGGCCTAGAAATCCATTGGGTTATCCTGCGCAGGGTCGAATCCTGCCGACTGCGATTCTCAGCATTTTTCATTCCATTTCACAATTTAACCGGTTCTCTGCCAAACTGATCCTGAGATAGATGGAATAACGTCCCACACCTTTCAACTTTGACATTTTTTTCTCATTTTTATTAATCTGCAATATTCACGATACATCCGTTTCAAAAATCGCAAACATCAGTCAAAGTTGCGACAGTGATTCAGCCTATCTATCCCTCGAGATGTCTGAGGCATCTGTGCATGCCTGTTGGTGCGTGCAAATTTTTGGTTATGTGTGTGTGGGTCTCTGTGTCTGTCTATCTATTTATATGTCTCTGTGTATGTGCAACTGTCACTGGAAATCATCACCATGAATTTGGTATGTCCTGGAACTTATAAAAACGACTTGGGGAAAATAATACGGTTGTGAACTTTTGTATCGGCTTTGGTTCAGAGGCCGCATTCTCGACTGAATCGGGAGATTGTCTGTTCAAGTCGCACTCCTGAGACTTGAGCATATCATCTTGGCTAACACTCAAGTGCAACACTTGGGGAATTTTGTAATGTTGAAGCTGTTGACTTTCGGATGAAATGTTAAATTGAAGCTCCGTCTGCACCCTCGGGTGGATATGAAAGTTTCCAGTGCATTACTCGAAAAAGAATAGGAGAGTTGCCCCCGTGTCAATATTACTAAAAATGTTCGTAAATGCTCACTGAAAGCCGATGTGCATGTGTTTGTATGTGGGGTTGGGGTTGAAGCCCAGATTCTCACAGAGACAGAATCCAGATTCGCACAGGACCAGAATAGCCGAGTGGTTGAGGCGTTGGCCTTAAAACTCAATGGGTTTGTCCCGCGTGGGTTCGTCCCCCACTCCTGTTGTCTCTTTAATTTAACACGGATTTCCTCCCATTCTGATCAGTGAGACCGGATTTTCATCGGTTGAATCAGCAATTTTCTGTAACAATGTGACACTCTGAACCGATAATGAAATGAAATTGTGAAATGTATCTGTGTCGCTCGGTTTCTGCCTCTCTCTCTCTCTTCAGAGAGTTTTGTATGTTTGAGTCTTTGTCTCTCTCAGTCTGACTCACTCTGTCTGTCCCTGTTTCTCTGTTTGTCTTTGTCTCTCAATCTGTCTCTTTCTCACGGTGCCACGTCTGGTCCAATGGGATTCTCTCTGACTCTTTGTGTGACTGGCTCTCTCTTTCCCATCATTTCGGTCTGTCCATGTCTTTGCTTGTCTCTGTTAGTCCCTGCCTGTAAGCTGAGAAGTATTTCCATCATTTTCTGTTTTAGTCTCTATCGCTCTCTCTCTATCTGTCTCTCTCCTTGTCACTCTCTTTATCATTGTCTTTCTCTCACTCTTTCCCTCTATCTCTTAATAGATCACACACACACATCTCTGTATATGTATATATTTGAGTCTTTTTCTCACTCAGTCTGCCTCTCCTTCTCAGTCTCACACTTTCTGTCTCTCGTTGTTTCTATCTCGCTGTCTGTCTCTCCCTGTTTGTCGGTTTGTCTCTGTCTCTCAATGTGTCTGTCGACTTCTCCTGGTGTCCAGTTCTGTTCACAGTGACTCGATTCCTGCTCTGACAGAACTGGTACCAGTCAGTTCCTCGTTAGTATAGTGGTGAGTATCCCCGCCTGTCACGCGGGAGACCGGGGTTCAATTCCCCGACGGGGAGGCAGTTGTTTCAAGATGTCGAATTTTACTTCTGTTTCTTGGAAGAGATGCATATTAAAAAGTTCCAGAGCAATATGGAACTGTCAAAAATACAGGTGGATGAGATTGTCTCGTCCAGATTTTTAGCAAATGGAGAATTTTTCAGGAGTCTTTGGCCGTCTGCTGCACAGAGATGGATGACTGAGTTTTTTCTGAATAAAGTTTAAAAAGGCAGCGACATAGTAGTCGTGGCCGAGTGGTTAAGGCGATGGCCTAGAAATCCATTGGGTTATCCTGCGCAAGTTCGAATCCTGCCGACTACGATTCTCAGCATTTTTCATTCCATTTCACAATTTAACTGGTTCTCTGCCAAACTGATCCTGAGATAGATGGAATAACGTCCCACACCTTTCAACTTTGACATTTTTTTCTCATTTTTATTAATCTTCAATATTCACGATACATCCGTTTCAAAAATCGCAAACATCAGTCAAAGTTGCGACAGTGATTCAGCCTATCTATCCCTCGAGATGTCTGAGGCATCTGTGCATGCCTGTTGGTGCGTGCAAATTTTTGGTTATGTGTGTGTGGGTCTCTGTGTCTGTCTATCTATTTATATGTCTCTGTGTATGTGCAACTGTCACTGGAAATCATCACCATGAATTTGGTATGTCCTGGAACTTATAAAAACGACTTGGGGAAAATAATACGGTTGTGAACTTTTGTATCGGCTTTGGTTCAGTGGCCGCATTCTCGACTGAATCGGGAGATTGTCTGTTCAAGTCGCAGTCCTGAGACTTGAGCATATCATCTTGGCTAACACTCAAGTGCAACACTTGGGGAATTTTGTAATGTTGAAGCTGTTGACTTTCGGATGAAATGTTAAATTGAAGCTCCGTCTGCACCCTCGGGTGGATATGAAAGTTTCCAGTGCATTACTCGAAAAAGAATAGGAGAGTTGCCCCCGTGTCAATATTACTAAAATTGTTCGTAAATGCTCACTGAAAGCCGATGTGCATGTGTTTGTATGTGGGGTTGGGGTTGAAGCCCAGATTCTCACAGAGACAGAATCCAGGGTCGCACAGGACCAGAATAGCCGAATGGTTGAGGCGTTGGCCTTAAAACTCAATGGGTTTGTCCCGCGTGGGTTCGTCCCCCACTCCTGTTGTCTCTTTAATTTAACACGGATTTCCTCCCATTCTGATCAGTGAGACCGGATTTTCATCGGTTGAATCAGCAATTTTCTGTAACAATGTGACACTCTGAACCGATAATGAAATGAAATTGTGAAATGTATCTGTGTCGCTCGGTTTCTGCCTCTCTCTCTCTCTTCAGAGAGTTTTGTATGTTTGAGTCTTTGTCTCTCTCAGTCTGACTCACTCTGTCTGTCCCTGTTTCTCTGTTTGTCTTTGTCTCTCAATCTGTCTCTTTCTCACGGTGCCACGTCTGGTCCAATGGGATTCTCTCTGACTCTTTGTGTGACTGGCTCTCTCTTTCCCATCATTTCGGTCTGTCCATGTCTTTGCTTGTCTCTGTTAGTCCCTGCCTGTAAGCTGAGAAATATTTCCATCATTTTCTGTTTTAGTCTCTATCGCTCTCTCTCTATCTGTCTCTCTCCTTGTCACTCTCTTTATCATTGTCTTTCTCTCACTCTTTCCCTCTATCTCTTAATAGATCACACACACACATCTCTGTATATGTATATATTTGAGTCTTTTTCTCACTCAGTCTGCCTCTCCTTCTCAGTCTCACACTTTCTGTCTCTCGTTGTCTCTATCTCGCTGTCTGTCTCTCCCTGTTTGTCGGTTTGTCTCTGTCTCTCAATGTGTCTGTCGACTTCTCCTGGTGTCCAGTTCTGTTCACAGTGACTCGATTCCTGCTCTGACAGAGCTGGTACCCGTCAGTTCCTCGTTAGTATAGTGGTGAGTATCCCCGCCTGTCACGCGGGAGAACGGGTTCAATTCTCCGACGGGGAGGCAGTTGTTTCAAGATGTCGAATTTTACTTCTGTTTCTTGGAAGAGATGCATATTAAAAAGTTCCAGAGCAATATGGAACTGTCAAAAAAACAGGTGGATGAGATTGTCTCGTCCAGATTTTTAGCAAATGGAGAATTTTTCAGGAGTCTTTGGCCGTCTGCTGCACAGAGATGGATGACTGAGTTTTTTCTGAGTAAAGTTTAAAAAGGCAGCGACACAGTAGTCGTGGCCGAGTGGTTAAGGCGATGGCCTAGAAATCCATTGGGTTATCCTGCGCAGGTTCGAATCCTGCCGACTCCGATTCTCAGCATTTTTCATTCCATTTCACAATTTAACCGGTTCTCTGCCAAACTGATCCTGAGATAGATGGAATAACGTCCCACACCTTTCAACTTTGACATTTTTTTCTCATTTTTATTAATCTGCAATATTCACGATACATCCGTTTCAAAAATCACAAACATCAGTCAAAGTTGCGACAGTGATTCAGCCTATCTATCCCTCGAGATGTCTGAGGCATCTGTGCATGCCTGTTGGTGCGTGCAAATTTTTGGTTATGTGTGTGTGGATCTCTGTGTCTGTCTATCTATTTATATGTCTCTGTGTATGTGCAACTGTCACTGGAAATCATCACCATGAATTTGGTATGTCCTGGAACTTATAAAAACAACTTGGGCAAAATAATACGGTTGTGAACTTTTGTATCGGCTTTGGTTCAGTGGCCGCATTCTCGACTGAATCGGGAGTTTGTCTGTTCAAGTCGCACTCCTGAGACTTGAGCATATCATCTTGGCTAACACTCAAGTGCAGCACTTGGGGAATTTTGTAATGTTGAAGCTGTTGACTTTCGGATGAAATGTTAAATTGAAGCTCCGTCTGCACCCTCGGGTGGATATGAAAGTTTCCAGTGCATTACTCGAAAAAGAATAGGAGAGTTGCCCCCGTGTCAATATTACTAAAAATGTTCGTAAATGCTCACTGAAAGCCGATGTGCATGTGTTTGTATGTGGGGTTGGGGTTGAAGCCCAGATTCTCACAGAGACAGAATCCAGGTTCTCACAGGACCGGAATAGCCGAGTGGTTGAGGCGTTGGCCTTAAAACTCAATGGGTTTGTCCCGCGTGGGTTTGTCCCCCACTCCTGTTGTCTCTTTAATTTAACACGGATTTCCTCCCATTCTGATCAGTGAGACCGGATTTTCATCGGTTGAATCAGCAATTTTCTGTAACAATGTGACACTCTGAACCGATAATGAAATGAAATTGTGAAATGTATCTGTGTCGCTCGGTTTCTGCCTCTCTCTCTCTCTTCAGAGAGTTTTGTATGTTTGAGTCTTTGTCTCTCTCAGTCTGACTCACTCTGTCTGTCCCTGTTTCTCTGTTTGTCTTTGTCTCTCAATCTGTCTCTTTCTCACGGTGCCACGTCTGGTCCAATGGGATTCTCTCTGACTCTTTGTGTGACTGGCTCTCTCTTTCCCATCATTTCGGTCTGTCCATGTCTTTGCTTGTCTCTGTTAGTCCCTGCCTGTAAGCTGAGAAGTATTTCCATCATTTTCTGTTTTAGTCTCTATCGCTCTCTCTCTATCTGTCTCTCTCCTTGTCACTGTCTTTATCATTGTCTTTCTCTCACTCTTTCCCTCTCTCTCTTAATAGATCACACACACACATCTCTGTATATGTATATATTTGAGTCTTTTTCTCACTCAGTCTGCCTCTCCTTCTCAGTCTCACACTTTCTGTCTCTCGTTGTCTCTATCTCGCTGTCTGTCTCTCCCTGTTTGTCGGTTTGTCTCTGTCTCTCAATGTGTCTGTCGACTTCTCCTGGTGTCCAGTTCTGTTCACAGTGACTCGATTCCTGCTCTGACAGAACTGGTACCAGTCAGTTCCTCGTTAGTATAGTGGTGAGTATCCCCGCCTGTCACGCGGGAGACCGGGGTTCAATTCCCCGACGGGGAGGCAGTTGTTTCAAGATGTCGAATTTTACTTCTGTTTCTTGGAAGAGATGCATATTAAAAAGTTCCAGAGCAATATGGAACTGTCAAAAAAACAGGTGGATGAGATTGTCTCGTCCAGATTTTTATCAAATGGAGAATTTTTCAGGAGTCTTTGGCCGTCTGCTGCACAGAGATGGATGACTGAGTTTTTTCTGAGTAAAGTTTAAAAAGGCAGCGACACAGTAGTCGTGGCCGAGTGGTTAAGGCGATGGACTAGAAATCCATTGGGTTATCCCGCGCAGGTTCGAATCCTGCCGACTACGATTCTCAGCATTTTTCATTCCATTTCACAATTTAACCGGTTCTCTGCCAAACTGATCCTGAGATAGATGGAATAACGTCCCACGCCTTTCAACTTTGACATTTTTTTCTCATTTTTATTAATCTGCAATATTCACGATACATCCGTTTCAAAAATCGCAAACATCAGTCAAAGTTGCGACAGTGATTCAGCCTATCTATCCCTCGAGATGTCTGAGGCATCTGTGCATGCCTGTTGGTGCGTGCAAATTTTTGGTTATGTGTGTGTGGGTCTCTGTGTCTGTCTATCTATTTATATGTCTCTGTGTATGTGCAACTGTCACTGGAAATCATCACCATGAATTTGGTATGTCCTGGAACTTATAAAAACGACTTGGGGAAAATAATACGGTTGTGAACTTTTGTATCGGCTTTGGTTCAGAGGCCGCATTCTCGACTGAATCGGGAGATTGTCTGTTCAAGTCGCACTCCTGAGACTTGAGCATATCATCTTGGCTAACACTCAAGTGCAACACTTGGGGAATTTTGTAATGTTGAAGCTGTTGACTTTCGGATGAAATGTTAAATTGAAGCTCCGTCTGCACCCTCGGGTGGATATGAAAGTTTCCAGTGCATTACTCGAAAAAGAATAGGAGAGTTGCCCCCGTGTCAATATTACTAAAAATGTTCGTAAATGCTCACTGAAAGCCGATGTGCATGTGTTTGTATGTGGGGTTGGGGTTGAAGCCCAGATTCTCACAGAGACAGAATCCAGGTTCGCACAGGACCAGAATAGCCGAGTGGTTGAGGCGTTGGCCTTAAAACTCAATGGGTTTGTCCCGCGTGGGTTCGTCCCCCACTCCTGTTGTCTCTTTAATTTAACACGGATTTCCTCCCATTCTGATCAGTGAGACCGGATTTTCATCGGTTGAATCAGCAATTTTCTGTAACAATGTGACACTCTGAACCGATGATGAAATGAAATTGTGAAATGTATCTGTGTCGCTCGGTTTCTGCCTCTCTCTCTCTCTTCAGAGAGTTTTGTATGTTTGAGTCTTTGTCTCTCTCAGTCTGACTCACTCTGTCTGTCCCTGTTTCTCTGTTTGTCTTTGTCTCTCAATCTGTCTCTTTCTCACGGTGCCACGTCTGGTCCAATGGGATTCTCTCTGACTCTTTGTGTGACTGGCTCTCTCTTTCCCATCATTTCGGTCTGTCCATGTCTTTGCTTGTCTCTGTTAGTCCCTGCCTGTAAGCTGAGAAGTATTTCCATCATTTTCTGTTTTAGTCTCTATCGCTCTCTCTCTATCTGTCTCTCTCCTTGTCACTCTCTTTATCATTGTCTTTCTCTCACTCTTTCCCTCTATCTCTTAATAGATCACACACACACATCTCTGTATATGTATATATTTGAGTCTTTTTCTCACTCAGTCTGCCTCTCCTTCTCAGTCTCACACTTTCTGTCTCTCGTTGTTTCTATCTCGCTGTCTGTCTCTCCCTGTTTGTCGGTTTGTCTCTGTCTCTCAATGTGTCTGTCGACTTCTCCTGGTGTCCAGTTCTGTTCACAGTGACTCGATTCCTGCTCTGACAGAACTGGTACCAGTCAGTTCCTCGTTAGTATAGTGGTGAGTATCCCCGCCTGTCACGCGGGAGACCGGGGTTCAATTCCCCGACGGGGAGGCAGTTGTTTCAAGATGTCGAATTTTACTTCTGTTTCTTGGAAGAGATGCATATTAAAAAGTTCCAGAGCAATATGGAACTGTCAAAAATACAGGTGGATGAGATTGTCTCGTCCAGATTTTTATCAAATGGAGAATTTTTCAGGAGTCTTTGGCCGTCTGCTGCACAGAGATGGATGACTGAGTTTTTTCTGAATAAAGTTTAAAAAGGCAGCGACATAGTAGTCGTGGCCGAGTGGTTAAGGCGATGGCCTAGAAATCCATTGGGTTATCCTGCGCAGGGTCGAATCCTGCCGACTGCGATTCTCAGCATTTTTCATTCCATTTCACAATTTAACCGGTTCTCTGCCAAACTGATCCTGAGATAGATGGAATAACGTCCCACACCTTTCAACTTTGACATTTTTTTCTCATTTTTATTAATCTGCAATATTCACGATACATCCGTTTCAAAAATCGCAAACATCAGTCAAAGTTGCGACAGTGATTCAGCCTATCTATCCCTCGAGATGTCTGAGGCATCTGTGCATGCCTGTTGGTGCGTGCAAATTTTTGGTTATGTGTGTGTGGGTCTCTGTGTCTGTCTATCTATTTATATGTCTCTGTGTATGTGCAACTGTCACTGGAAATCATCACCATGAATTTGGTATGTCCTGGAACTTATAAAAACGACTTGGGGAAAATAATACGGTTGTGAACTTTTGTATCGGCTTTGGTTCAGAGGCCGCATTCTCGACTGAATCGGGAGATTGTCTGTTCAAGTCGCACTCCTGAGACTTGAGCATATCATCTTGGCTAACACTCAAGTGCAACACTTGGGGAATTTTGTAATGTTGAAGCTGTTGACTTTCGGATGAAATGTTAAATTGAAGCTCCGTCTGCACCCTCGGGTGGATATGAAAGTTTCCAGTGCATTACTCGAAAAAGAATAGGAGAGTTGCCCCCGTGTCAATATTACTAAAAATGTTCGTAAATGCTCACTGAAAGCCGATGTGCATGTGTTTGTATGTGGGGTTGGGGTTGAAGCCCAGATTCTCACAGAGACAGAATCCAGATTCGCACAGGACCAGAATAGCCGAGTGGTTGAGGCGTTGGCCTTAAAACTCAATGGGTTTGTCCCGCGTGGGTTCGTCCCCCACTCCTGTTGTCTCTTTAATTTAACACGGATTTCCTCCCATTCTGATCAGTGAGACCGGATTTTCATCGGTTGAATCAGCAATTTTCTGTAACAATGTGACACTCTGAACCGATAATGAAATGAAATTGTGAAATGTATCTGTGTCGCTCGGTTTCTGCCTCTCTCTCTCTCTTCAGAGAGTTTTGTATGTTTGAGTCTTTGTCTCTCTCAGTCTGACTCACTCTGTCTGTCCCTGTTTCTCTGTTTGTCTTTGTCTCTCAATCTGTCTCTTTCTCACGGTGCCACGTCTGGTCCAATGGGATTCTCTCTGACTCTTTGTGTGACTGGCTCTCTCTTTCCCATCATTTCGGTCTGTCCATGTCTTTGCTTGTCTCTGTTAGTCCCTGCCTGTAAGCTGAGAAGTATTTCCATCATTTTCTGTTTTAGTCTCTATCGCTCTCTCTCTATCTGTCTCTCTCCTTGTCACTCTCTTTATCTTTGTCTTTCTCTCACTCTTTCCCTCTATCTCTTAATAGATCACACACACACATCTCTGTATATGTATATATTTGAGTCTTTTTCTCACTCAGTCTGCCTCTCCTTCTCAGTCTCACACTTTCTGTCTCTCGTTGTTTCTATCTCGCTGTCTGTCTCTCCCTGTTTGTCGGTTTGTCTCTGTCTCTCAATGTGTCTGTCGACTTCTCCTGGTGTCCAGTTCTGTTCACAGTGACTCGATTCCTGCTCTGACAGAACTGGTACCAGTCAGTTCCTCGTTAGTATAGTGGTGAGTATCCCCGCCTGTCACGCGGGAGACCGGGGTTCAATTCCCCGACGGGGAGGCAGTTGTTTCAAGATGTCGAATTTTACTTCTGTTTCTTGGAAGAGATGCATATTAAAAAGTTCCAGAGCAATATGGAACTGTCAAAAATACAGGTGGATGAGATTGTCTCGTCCAGATTTTTAGCAAATGGAGAATTTTTCAGGAGTCTTTGGCCGTCTGCTGCACAGAGATGGATGACTGAGTTTTTTCTGAATAAAGTTTAAAAAGGCAGCGACATAGTAGTCGTGGCCGAGTGGTTAAGGCGATGGCCTAGAAATCCATTGGGTTATCCTGCGCAAGTTCGAATCCTGCCGACTACGATTCTCAGCATTTTTCATTCCATTTCACAATTTAACTGGTTCTCTGCCAAACTGATCCTGAGATAGATGGAATAACGTCCCACACCTTTCAACTTTGACATTTTTTTCTCATTTTTATTAATCTTCAATATTCACGATACATCCGTTTCAAAAATCGCAAACATCAGTCAAAGTTGCGACAGTGATTCAGCCTATCTATCCCTCGAGATGTCTGAGGCATCTGTGCATGCCTGTTGGTGCGTGCAAATTTTTGGTTATGTGTGTGTGGGTCTCTGTGTCTGTCTATCTATTTATATGTCTCTGTGTATGTGCAACTGTCACTGGAAATCATCACCATGAATTTGGTATGTCCTGGAACTTATAAAAACGACTTGGGGAAAATAATACGGTTGTGAACTTTTGTATCGGCTTTGGTTCAGTGGCCGCATTCTCGACTGAATCGGGAGTTTGTCTGTTCAAGTCGCACTCCTGAGACTTGAGCATATCATCTTGGCTAAAACTCAAGTGCAGCACTTGGGGAATTTTGTAATGTTGAAGCTGTTGACTTTCGGATGAAATGTTAAATTGAAGCTCCGTCTGCACCCTCGGGTGGATATGAAAGTTTCCAGTGCATTACTCGAAAAAGAATAGGAGAGTTGCCCCCGTGTCAATATTACTAAAAATGTTCGTAAATGCTCACTGAAAGCCGATGTGCATGTGTTTGTATGTGGGGTTGGGGTTGAAGCCCAGATTCTCACAGAGACAGAATCCAGTTTCTCACAGGACCAGAATAGCCGAGTGGTTGAGGCGTTGGCCTTAAAACTCAATGGGTTTGTCCCGCGTGGGTTTGTCCCCCACTCCTGGTGTCTCTTTAATTTAACACGGATTTCCTCCCATTCTGATCAGTGAGACCGGATTTTCATCGGTTGAATCAGCAATTTTCTGTAACAATGTGACACTCTGAACCGATAATGAAATGAAATTGTGAAATGTATCTGTGTCGCTCGGTTTATGCCTCTCTCTCTCTCTTCAGAGAGTTTTGTATGTTTGAGTCTTTGTCTCTCTCAGTCTGACTCACTCTGTCTGTCCCTGTTTCTCTGTTTGTCTTTGTCTCTCAATCTGTCTCTTTCTCACGGTGCCACGTCTGGTCCAATGGGATTCTCTCTGACTCTTTGTGTGACTGGCTCTCTCTTTCCCATCATTTCGGTCTGTCCATGTCTTTGCTTGTCTCTGTTAGTCCCTGCCTGTAAGCTGAGAAGTATTTCCATCATTTTCTGTTTTAGTCTCTATCGCTCTCTCTCTATCTGTCTCTCTCCTTGTCACTGT
Source organism: Pristiophorus japonicus (assembly GCF_044704955.1). Taxonomy (NCBI): domain Eukaryota; kingdom Metazoa; phylum Chordata; class Chondrichthyes; family Pristiophoridae; genus Pristiophorus; species Pristiophorus japonicus. Next base: position 14,660 of record NW_027254745.1, on the reverse strand, counting down.
CTTTATCATTGTCTTTCTCTCACTCTTTCCCTCTCTCTCTTAATAGATCACACACACACATCTCTGTATATGTATATATTTGAGTCTTTTTCTCACTCAGTCTGCCTCTCCTTCTCAGTCTCACACTTTCTGTCTCTCGTTGTCTCTATCTCGCTGTCTGTCTCTCCCTGTTTGTCGGTTTGTCTCTGTCTCTCAATGTGTCTGTCGACTTCTCCTGGTGTCCAGTTCTGTTCACAGTGACTCGATTCCTGCTCTGACAGAACTGGTACCAGTCAGTTCCTCGTTAGTATAGTGGTGAGTATCCCCGCCTGTCACGCGGGAGACCGGGGTTCAATTCCCCGACGGGGAGGCAGTTGTTTCAAGATGTCGAATTTTACTTCTGTTTCTTGGAAGAGATGCATATTAAAAAGTTCCAGAGCAATATGGAACTGTCAAAAAAACAGGTGGATGAGATTGTCTCGTCCAGATTTTTATCAAATGGAGAATTTTTCAGGAGTCTTTGGCCGTCTGCTGCACAGAGATGGATGACTGAGTTTTTTCTGAGTAAAGTTTAAAAAGGCAGCGACACAGTAGTCGTGGCCGAGTGGTTAAGGCGATGGACTAGAAATCCATTGGGTTATCCCGCGCAGGTTCGAATCCTGCCGACTACGATTCTCAGCATTTTTCATTCCATTTCACAATTTAACCGGTTCTCTGCCAAACTGATCCTGAGATAGATGGAATAACGTCCCACACCTTTCAACTTTGACATTTTTTTCTCATTTTTATTAATCTGCAATATTCACGATACATCCGTTTCAAAAATCGCAAACATCAGTCAAAGTTGCGACAGTGATTCAGCCTATCTATCCCTCGAGATGTCTGAGGCATCTGTGCATGCCTGTTGGTGCGTGCAAATTTTTGGTTATGTGTGTGTGGGTCTCTGTGTCTGTCTATCTATTTATATGTCTCTGTGTATGTGCAACTGTCACTGGAAATCATCACCATGAATTTGGTATGTCCTGGAACTTATAAAAACGACTTGGGGAAAATAATACGGTTGTGAACTTTTGTATCGGCTTTGGTTCAGAGGCCGCATTCTCGACTGAATCGGGAGATTGTCTGTTCAAGTCGCACTCCTGAGACTTGAGCATATCATCTTGGCTAACACTCAAGTGCAACACTTGGGGAATTTTGTAATGTTGAAGCTGTTGACTTTCGGATGAAATGTTAAATTGAAGCTCCGTCTGCACCCTCGGGTGGATATGAAAGTTTCCAGTGCATTACTCGAAAAAGAATAGGAGAGTTGCCCCCGTGTCAATATTACTAAAAATGTTCGTAAATGCTCACTGAAAGCCGATGTGCATGTGTTTGTATGTGGGGTTGGGGTTGAAGCCCAGATTCTCACAGAGACAGAATCCAGGTTCGCACAGGACCAGAATAGCCGAGTGGTTGAGGCGTTGGCCTTAAAACTCAATGGGTTTGTCCCGCGTGGGTTCGTCCCCCACTCCTGTTGTCTCTTTAATTTAACACGGATTTCCTCCCATTCTGATCAGTGAGACCGGATTTTCATCGGTTGAATCAGCAATTTTCTGTAACAATGTGACACTCTGAACCGATGATGAAATGAAATTGTGAAATGTATCTGTGTCGCTCGGTTTCTGCCTCTCTCTCTCTCTTCAGAGAGTTTTGTATGTTTGAGTCTTTGTCTCTCTCAGTCTGACTCACTCTGTCTGTCCCTGTTTCTCTGTTTGTCTTTGTCTCTCAATCTGTCTCTTTCTCACGGTGCCACGTCTGTTCCAATGGGATTCTCTCTGACTCTTTGTGTGACTGGCTCTCTCTTTCCCATCATTTCGGTCTGTCCATGTCTTTGCTTGTCTCTGTTAGTCCCTGCCTGTAAGCTGAGAAGTATTTCCATCATTTTCTGTTTTAGTCTCTATCGCTCTCTCTCTATCTGTCTCTCTCCTTGTCACTCTCTTTATCATTGTCTTTCTCTCACTCTTTCCCTCTATCTCTTAATAGATCACACACACACATCTCTGTATATGTATATATTTGAGTCTTTTTCTCACTCAGTCTGCCTCTCCTTCTCAGTCTCACACTTTCTGTCTCTCGTTGTTTCTATCTCGCTGTCTGTCTCTCCCTGTTTGTCGGTTTGTCTCTGTCTCTCAATGTGTCTGTCGACTTCTCCTGGTGTCCAGTTCTGTTCACAGTGACTCGATTCCTGCTCTGACAGAACTGGTACCAGTCAGTTCCTCGTTAGTATAGTGGTGAGTATCCCCGCCTGTCACGCGGGAGACCGGGGTTCAATTCCCCGACGGGGAGGCAGTTGTTTCAAGATGTCGAATTTTACTTCTGTTTCTTGGAAGAGATGCATATTAAAAAGTTCCAGAGCAATATGGAACTGTCAAAAATACAGGTGGATGAGATTGTCTCGTCCAGATTTTTATCAAATGGAGAATTTTTCAGGAGTCTTTGGCCGTCTGCTGCACAGAGATGGATGACTGAGTTTTTTCTGAATAAAGTTTAAAAAGGCAGCGACATAGTAGTCGTGGCCGAGTGGTTAAGGCGATGGCCTAGAAATCCATTGGGTTATCCTGCGCAGGTTCGAATCCTGCCGACTGCGATTCTCAGCATTTTTCATTCCATTTCACAATTTAACCGGTTCTCTGCCAAACTGATCCTGAGATAGATGGAATAACGTCCCACACCTTTCAACTTTGACATTTTTTTCTCATTTTTATTAATCTGCAATATTCACGATACATCCGTTTCAAAAATCGCAAACATCAGTCAAAGTTGCGACAGTGATTCAGCCTATCTATCCCTCGAGATGTCTGAGGCATCTGTGCATGCCTGTTGGTGCGTGCAAATTTTTGGTTATGTGTGTGTGGATCTCTGTGTCTGTCTATCTATTTATATGTCTCTGTGTATGTGCAACTGTCACTGGAAATCATCACCATGAATTTGGTATGTCCTGGAACTTATAAAAACGACTTGGGGAAAATAATACGGTTGTGAACTTTTGTATCGGCTTTGGTTCAGTGGCCGCATTCTCGACTGAATCGGGAGTTTGTCTGTTCAAGTCGCACTCCTGAGACTTGAGCATATCATCTTGGCTAACACTCAAGTGCAGCACTTGGGGAATTTTGTAATGTTGAAGCGGTTGACTTTCGGATGAAATGTTAAATTGAAGCACCGTCTGCACCCTCGGGTGGATATGAAAGTTTCCAGTGCATTACTCGAAAAAGAATAGGAGAGTTGCCCCCGTGTCAATATTACTAAAAATGTTCGTAAATGCTCACTGAAAGCCGATGTGCATGTGTTTGTATGTGGGGTTGGGGTTGAAGCCCAGATTCTCACAGAGACAGAATCCAGGTTCTCACAGGACCAGAATAGCCGAGTGGTTGAGGCGTTGGCCTTAAAACTCAGTGGGTTTGTCCCGCGTGGGTTCGTCCCCCACTCCTGGTGTCTCTTTAATTTAACACGGATTTCCTCCCATTCTGATCAGTGAGACCGGATTTTCATCGGTTGAATCAGCAATTTTCTGTAACAATGTGACACTCTGAACCGATAATGAAATGAAATTGTGAAATGTATCTGTGTCGCTCGGTTTCTGCCTCTCTCTCTCTCTTCAGAGAGTTTTGTATGTTTGAGTCTTTGTCTCTCTCAGTCTGACTCACTCTGTCTGTCCCTGTTTCTCTGTTTGTCTTTGTCTCTCAATCTGTCTCTTTCTCACGTTGCCACGTCTGGTCCAATGGGATTCTCTCTGACTCTTTGTGTGACTGGCTCTCTCTTTCCCATCATTTCGGTCTGTCCATGTCTTTGCTTGTTTCTGTTAGTCCCTGCCTGTAAGCTGAGAAGTATTTCCATCATTTTCTGTTTTAGTCTCTATCGCTCTCTCTCTATCTGTCTCTCTCCTTGTCACTGTCTTTATCATTGTCTTTCTCTCACTCTTTCCCTCTCTCTCTTAATAGATCACACACACACATCTCTGTATATGTATATATTTGAGTCTTTTTCTCACTCAGTCTGCCTCTCCTTCTCAGTCTCACACTTTCTGTCTCTCGTTGTCTCTATCTCGCTGTCTGTCTCTCCCTGTTTGTCGGTTTGTCTCTGTCTCTCAATGTGTCTGTCGACTTCTCCTGGTGTCCAGTTCTGTTCACAGTGACTCGATTCCTGCTCTGACAGAACTGGTACCCGTCAGTTCCTCGTTAGTATAGTGGTGAGTATCCCCGCCTGTCACGCTGGAGACCGGGGTTCAATTCCCCGACGGGGAGGCAGTTGTTTCAAGATGTCGAATTTTACTTCTGTTTCTTGGAAGAGATGCATATTAAAAAGTTCCAGAGCAATATGGAACTGTCAAAAAAACAGGTGGATGAGATTGTCTCGTCCAGATTTTTATCAAATGGAGAATTTTTCAGGAGTCTTTGGCCGTCTGCTGCACAGAGATGGATGACTGAGTTTTTTCTGATTAAAGTTTAAAAAGGCAGCGACACAGTAGTCGTGGCCGAGTGGTTAAGGCGATGGCCTAGAAATCCATTGGGTTATCCTGCGCAGGTTCGAATCCTGCCGACTACGATTCTCAGCATTTTTCATTCCATTTCACAATTTAACTGGTTCTCTGCCAAACTGATCCTGAGATAGATGGAATAACGTCCCACACCTTTCAACTTTGACATTTTTTTCTCATTTTTATTAATCTTCAATATTCACGATACATCCGTTTCAAAAATCGCAAACATCAGTCAAAGTTGCGACAGTGATTCAGCCTATCTATCCCTCGAGATGTCTGAGGCATCTGTGCATGCCTGTTGGTGCGTGCAAATTTTTGGTTATGTGTGTGTGGGTCTCTGTGTCTGTCTATCTATTTATATGTCTCTGTGTATGTGCAACTGTCACTGGAAATCATCACCATGAATTTGGTATGTCCTGGAACTTATAAAAACGACTTGGGGAAAATAATACGGTTGTGAACTTTTGTATCGGCTTTGGTTCAGTGGCCGCATTCTCGACTGAATCGGGAGTTTGTCTGTTCAAGTCGCACTCCTGAGACTTGAGCATATCATCTTGGCTAACACTCAAGTGCAGCACTTGGGGAATTTTGTAATGTTGAAGCTGTTGACTTTCGGATGAAATGTTAAATTGAAGCTCCGTCTGCACCCTCGGGTGGATATGAAAGTTTCCAGTGCATTACTCGAAAAAGAATAGGAGAGTTGCCCCCGTGTCAATATTACTAAAAATGTTCGTAAATGCTCACTGAAAGCCGATGTGCATGTGTTTGTATGTGGGGTTGGGGTTGAAGCTCAGATTCTCACAGAGACAGAATCCAGGTTCTCACAGGACCAGAATAGCCGAGTGGTTGAGGCGTTGGCCTTAAAACTCAATGGGTTTGTCCCGCGTGGGTTTGTCCCCCACTCCTGGTGTCTCTTTAATTTAACACGGATTTCCTCCCATTCTGATCAGTGAGACCGGATTTTCATCGGTTGAATCAGCAATTTTCTGTAACAATGTGACACTCTGAACCGATAATGAAATGAAATTGTGAAATGTATCTGTGTCGCTCGGTTTCTGCCTCTCTCTCTCTCTTCAGAGAGTTTTGTATGTTTGAGTCTTTGTCTCTCTCAGTCTGACTCACTCTGTCTGTCCCTGTTTCTCTGTTTGTCTTTGTCTCTCAATCTGTCTCTTTCTCACGGTGCCACGTCTGGTCCAATGGGATTCTCTCTGACTCTTTGTGTGACTGGCTCTCTCTTTCCCATCATTTCGGTCTGTCCATGTCTTTGCTTGTCTCTGTTAGTCCCTGCCTGTAAGCTGAGAAGTATTTCCATCATTTTCTGTTTTAGTCTCTATCGCTCTCTCTCTATCTGTCTCTCTCCTTGTCACTGTCTTTATCATTGTCTTTCTCTCACTCTTTCCCTCTCTCTCTTAATAGATCACACACACACATCTCTGTATATGTATATATTTGAGTCTTTTTCTCACTCAGTCTGCCTCTCCTTCTCAGTCTCACACTTTCTGTCTCTCGTTGTCTCTATCTCGCTGTCTGTCTCTCCCTGTTTGTCGGTTTGTCTCTGTCTCTCAATGTGTCTGTCGACTTCTCCTGGTGTCCAGTTCTGTTCACAGTGACTCGATTCCTGCTCTGACAGAACTGGTACCCGTCAGTTCCTCGTTAGTATAGTGGTGAGTATCCCCGCCTGTCACGCGGGAGACCGGGGTTCAATTCCCCGACGGGGAGGCAGTTGTTTCAAGATGTCGAATTTTACTTCTGTTTCTTGGAAGAGATGCATATTAAAAAGTTCCAGAGCAATATGGAACTGTCAAAAAAACAGGTGGATGAGATTGTCTCGTCCAGATTTTTAGCAAATGGAGAATTTTTCAGGAGTCTTTGGCCGTCTGCTGCACAGAGATGGATGACTGAGTTTTTTCTGAGTAAAGTTTAAAAAGGCAGCGACACAGTAGTCGTGGCCGAGTGGTTAAGGCGATGGACTAGAAATCCATTGGGTTATCCTGCGCAGGTTCGAATCCTGCCGACTACGATTCTCAGCATTTTTCATTCCATTTCACAATTTAACCGGTTCTCTGCCAAACTGATCCTGAGATAGATGGAATAACGTCCCACACCTTTCAACTTTGACATTTTTTTCTCATTTTTATTAATCTGCAATATTCACGATACATCCATTTCAAAAATCGCAAACATCAGTCAAAGTTGCGACAGTGATTCAGCCTATCTATCCCTCGAGATGTCTGAGGCATCTGTGCATGCCTGTTGGTGCGTGCAAATTTTTGGTTATGTGTGTGTGGGTCTCTGTGTCTGTCTATCTATTTATATGTCTCTGTGTATGTGCAACTGTCACTGGAAATCATCACCATGAATTTGGTATGTCCTGGAACTTATAAAAACGACTTGGGGAAAATAATACGGTTGTGAACTTTTGTATCGGCTTTGGTTCAGTGGCCGCATTCTCGACTGAATCGGGAGTTTGTCTGTTCAAGTCGCACTCCTGAGACTTGAGCATATCATCTTGGCTAAAACTCAAGTGCAGCACTTGGGGAATTTTGTAATGTTGAAGCTGTTGACTTTCGGATGAAATGTTAAATTGAAGCTCCGTCTGCACCCTCGGGTGGATATGAAAGTTTCCAGTGCATTACTCGAAAAAGAATAGGAGAGTTGCCCCCGTGTCAATATTACTAAAAATGTTCGTAAATGCTCACTGAAAGCCGATGTGCATGTGTTTGTATGTGGGGTTGGGGTTGAAGCCCAGATTCTCACAGAGACAGAATCCAGTTTCTCACAGGACCAGAATAGCCGAGTGGTTGAGGCGTTGGCCTTAAAACTCAATGGGTTTGTCCCGCGTGGGTTCGTCCCCCACTCCTGTTGTCTCTTTAATTTAACACGGATTTCCTCCCATTCTGATCAGTGAGACCGGATTTTCATCGGTTGAATCAGCAATTTTCTGTAAAAATGTGACACTCTGAACCGATAATGAAATGAAATTGTGAAATGTATCTGTGTCGCTCGGTTTCTGCCTCTCTCTCTCTCTTCAGAGAGTTTTGTATGTTTGAGTCTTTGTCTCTCTCAGTCTGACTCACTCTGTCTGTCCCTGTTTCTCTGTTTGTCTTTGTCTCTCAATCTGTCTCTTTCTCACGGTGCCACGTCTGGTCCAATGGGATTCTCTCTGACTCTTTGTGTGACTGGCTCTCTCTTTCCCATCATTTCGGTCTGTCCATGTCTTTGCTTGTCTCTGTTAGTCCCTGCCTGTAAGCTGAGAAGTATTTCCATCATTTTCTGTTTTAGTCTCTATCGCTCTCTCTCTATCTGTCTCTCTCCTTGTCACTGTCTTTATCATTGTCTTTCTCTCACTCTTTCCCTCTCTCTCTTAATAGATCACACACACACATCTCTGTATATGTATATATTTGAGTCTTTTTCTCACTCAGTCTGCCTCTCCTTCTCAGTCTCACACTTTCTGTCTCTCGTTGTCTCTATCTCGCTGTCTGTCTCTCCCTGTTTGTCGGTTTGTCTCTGTCTCTCAATGTGTCTGTCGACTTCTCCTGGTGTCCAGTTCTGTTCACAGTGACTCGATTCCTGCTCTGACAGAACTGGTACCCGTCAGTTCCTCGTTAGTATAGTGGTGAGTATCCCCGCCTGTCACGCGGGAGACCGGGGTTCAATTCCCCGACGGGGAGGCAGTTGTTTCAAGATGTCGAATTTTACTTCTGTTTCTTGGAAGAGATGCATATTAAAAAGTTCCAGAGCAATATGGAACTGTCAAAAAAACAGGTGGATGAGATTGTCTCGTCCAGATTTTTATCAAATGGAGAATTTTTCAGGAGTCTTTGGCCGTCTGCTGCACAGAGATGGATGACTGAGTTTTTTCTGAGTAAAGTTTAAAAAGGCAGCGACACAGTAGTCGTGGCCGAGTGGTTAAGGCGATGGACTAGAAATCCATTGGGTTATCCTGCGCAGGTTCTTATCCTGCGCAGGTTCGAATCCTGCCGACTACGATTCTCAGCATTTTTCATTCCATTTCACAATTTAACCGGTTCTCTGCCAAACTGATCCTGAGATAGATGGAATAACGTCCCACACCTTTCAACTTTGACATTTTTTTCTCATTTTTATTAATCTGCAATATTCACGATACATCCGTTTCAAAAATCGCAAACATCAGTCAAAGTTGCGACAGTGATTCAGCCTATCTATCCCTCGAGATGTCTGAGGCATCTGTGCATGCCTGTTGGTGCGTGCAAATTTTTGGTTATGTGTGTGTGGGTCTCTGTGTCTGTCTATCTATTTATATGTCTCTGTGTATGTGCAACTGTCACTGGAAATCATCACCATGAATTTGGTATGTCCTGGAACTTATAAAAACGACTTGGGGAAAATAATACGGTTGTGAACTTTTGTATCGGCTTTGGTTCAGTGGCCGCATTCTCGACTGAATCGGGAGATTGTCTGTTCAAGTCGCACTCCTGAGACTTGAGCATATCATCTTGGCTAACACTCAAGTGCAACACTTGGGGAATTTTGTAATGTTGAAGCTGTTGACTTTCGGATGAAATGTTAAATTGAAGCTCCGTCTGCACCCTCGGGTGGATATGAAAGTTTCCAGTGCATTACTCGAAAAAGAATAGGAGAGTTGCCCCCGTGTCAATATTACTAAAAATGTTCGTAAATGCTCACTGAAAGCCGATGTGCATGTGTTTGTATGTGGGGTTGGGGTTGAAGCCCAGATTCTCACAGAGACAGAATCCAGGTTCGCACAGGACCAGAATAGCCGAGTGGTTGAGGCGTTGGCCTTAAAACTCAATGGGTTTGTCCCGCGTGGGTTCGTCCCCCACTCCTGTTGTCTCTTTAATTTAACACGGATTTCCTCCCATTCTGATCAGTGAGACCGGATTTTCATCGTTTGAATCAGCAATTTTCTGTAACAATGTGACACTCTGAACCGATAATGAAATGAAATTGTGAAATGTATCTGTGTCGCTCGGTTTCTGCCTCTCTCTCTCTCTTCAGAGAGTTTTGTATGTTTGAGTCTTTGTCTCTCTCAGTATGACTCACTCTGTCTGTCCCTGTTTCTCTGTTTGTCTTTGTCTCTCAATCTGTCTCTTTCTCACGGTGCCACGTCTGGTCCAATGGGATTCTCTCTGACTCTTTGTGTGACTGGCTCTCTCTTTCCCATCATTTCGGTCTGTCCATGTCTTTGCTTGTCTCTGTTAGTCCCTGCCTGTAAGCTGAGAAGTATTTCCATCATTTTCTGTTTTAGTCTCTATCGCTCTCTCTCTATCTGTCTCTCTCCTTGTCACTCTCTTTATCATTGTCTTTCTCTCACTCTTTCCCTCTATCTCTTAATAGATCACACACACACATCTCTGTATATGTATATATTTGAGTCTTTTTCTCACTCAGTCTGCCTCTCCTTCTCAGTCTCACACTTTCTGTCTCTCGTTGTCTCTATCTCGCTGTCTGTCTCTCCCTGTTTGTCGGTTTGTCTCTGTCTCTCAATGTGTCTGTCGACTTCTCCTGGTGTCCAGTTCTGTTCACAGTGACTCGATTCCTGCTCTGACAGAACTGGTACCCGTCAGTTCCTCGTTAGTATATTGGTGAGTATCCCCGCCTGTCACGCGGGAGACCGGGGTTCAATTCCCCGACGGGGAGGCAGTTGTTTCAAGATGTCGAATTTTACTTCTGTTTCTTGGAAGAGATGCATATTAAAAAGTTCCAGAGCAATATGGAACTGTCAAAAAAACAGGTGGATGAGATTGTCTCGTCCAGATTTTTAGCAAATGGAGAATTTTTCAGGAGTCTTTGGCCGTCTGCTGCACAGAGATGGATGACTGAGTTTTTTCTGAGTGAAGTTTAAAAAGGCAGCGACACAGTAGTCGTGGCCGAGTGGTTAAGGCGATGGCCTAGAAATCCATTGGGTTAACCTGCGCAGGTTCGAATCCTGCCGACTACGATTCTCAGCATTTTTCATTCCATTTCACAATTTAACCGGTTCTCTGCCAAACTGATCCTGAGATAGATGGAATAACGTCCCACACCTTTCAACTTTGACATTTTTTTCTCATTTTTATTAATCTGCAATATTCACGATACATCCGTTTCAAAAATCGCAAACATCAGTCAAAGTTGCGACAGTGATTCAGCCTATCTATCCCTCGAGATGTCTGAGGCATCTGTGCATGCCTGTTGGTGCGTGCAAATTTTTGGTTGTGTGTGTGTGGATCTCTGTGTCTGTCTATCTATTTATATGTCTCTGTGTATGTGCAACTGTCACTGGAAATCATCACCATGAATTTGGTATGTCCTGGAACTTATAAAAACGACTTGGGGAAAATAATACGGTTGTGAACTTTTGTATCGGCTTTGGTTCAGTGGCCGCATTCTCGACTGAATCGGGAGATTGTCTGTTCAAGTCGCACTCCTGAGACTTGAGCATATCATCTTGGCTAACACTCAAGTGCAACACTTGGGGAATTTTGTAATGTTGAAGCTGTTGACTTTCGGATGAAATGTAAAATTGAAGCTCCGTCTGCACCCTCGGGTGGATATGAAAGTTTCCAGTGCATTACTCGAAAAAGAATAGGAGAGTTGCCCCCGTGTCAATATTACTAAAAATGTTCGTAAATGCTCACTGAAAGCCGATGTGCATGTGTTTGTATGTGGGGTTGGGGTTGAAGCCCAGATTCTCACAGAGACAGAATCCAGGTTCGCACAGGACCAGAATAGCCGAGTGGTTGAGGCGTTGGCCTTAAAACTCAATGGGTTTGTCCCGCGTGGGTTCGTCCCCCACTCCTGTTGTCTCTTTAATTTAACACGGATTTCCTCCCATTCTGATCAGTGAGACCGGATTTTCATCGTTTGAATCAGCAATTTTCTGTAACAATGTGACACTCTGAACCGATAATGAAATGAAATTGTGAAATGTATCTGTGTCGCTCGGTTTCTGCCTCTCTCTCTCTCTTCAGAGAGTTTTGTATGTTTGAGTCTTTGTCTCTCTCAGTCTGACTCACTCTGTCTGTCCCTGTTTCTCTGTTTGTCTTTGTCTCTCAATCTGTCTCTTTCTCACGGTGCCACGTCTGGTCCAATGGGATTCTCTCTGACTCTTTGTGTGACTGGCTCTCTCTTTCCCATCATTTCGGTCTGTCCATGTCTTTGCTTGTCTCTGTTAGTCCCTGCCTGTAAGCTGAGAAGTATTTCCATCATTTTCTGTTTTAGTCTCTATCGCTCTCTCTCTATCTGTCTCTCTCCTTGTCACTCTCTTTATCATTGTCTTTCTCTCACTCTTTCCCTCTATCTCTTAATAGATCACACACACACATCTCTGTATATGTATATATTTGAGTCTTTTTCTCACTCAGTCTGCCTCTCCTTCTCAGTCTCACACTTTCTGTCTCTCGTTGTCTCTATCTCGCTGTCTGTCTCTCCCTGTTTGTCGGTTTGTCTCTGTCTCTCAATGTGTCTGTCGACTTCTCCTGGTGTCCAGTTCTGTTCACAGTGACTCGATTCCTGCTCTGACAGAACTGGTACCCGTCAGTTCCTCGTTAGTATAGTGGTGAGTATCCCCGCCTGTCACGCGGGAGACCGGGGTTCAATTCCCCGACGGGGAGGCAGTTGTTTCAAGATGTCGAATTTTACTTCTGTTTCTTGGAAGAGATGCATATTAAAAAGTTCCAGAGCAATATGGAACTGTCAAAAAAACAGGTGGATGAGATTGTCTCGTCCAGATTTTTAGCAAATGGAGAATTTTTCAGGAGTCTTTGGCCGTCTGCTGCACAGAGATGGATGACTGAGTTTTTTCTGAGTGAAGTTTAAAAAGGCAGCGACACAGTAGTCGTGGCCGAGTGGTTAAGGCGATGGCCTAGAAATCCATTGGGTTAACCTGCGCAGGTTCGAATCCTGCCGACTACGATTCTCAGCATTTTTCATTCCATTTCACAATTTAACCGGTTCTCTGCCAAACTGATCCTGAGATAGATGGAATAACGTCCCACACCTTTCAACTTTGACATTTTTTTCTCATTTTTATTAATCTGCAATATTCACGATACATCCGTTTCAAAAATCGCAAACATCAGTCAAAGTTGCGACAGTGATTCAGCCTATCTATCCCTCGAGATGTCTGAGGCATCTGTGCATGCCTGTTGGTGCGTGCAAATTTTTGGTTGTGTGTGTGTGGATCTCTGTGTCTGTCTATCTATTTATATGTCTCTGTGTATGTGCAACTGTCACTGGAAATCATCACCATGAATTTGGTATGTCCTGGAACTTATAAAAACGACTTGGGGAAAATAATACGGTTGTGAACTTTTGTATCGGCTTTGGTTCAGTGGCCGCATTCTCGACTGAATCGGGAGTTTGTCTGTTCAAGTCGCACTCCTGAGACTTGAGCATATCATCTTGGCTAAAACTCAAGTGCAGCACTTGGGGAATTTTGTAATGTTGAAGCTGTTGACTTTCGGATGAAATGTTAAATTGAAGCTCCGTCTGCACCCTCGGGTGGATATGAAAGTTTCCAGTGCATTACTCGAAAAAGAATAGGAGAGTTGCCCCCGTGTCAATATTACTAAAAATGTTCGTAAATGCTCACTGAAAGCCGATGTGCATGTGTTTGTATGTGGGGTTGGGGTTGAAGCCCAGATTCTCACAGAGACAGAATCCAGTTTCTCACAGGACCAGAATAGCCGAGTGGTTGAGGCGTTGGCCTTAAAACTCAATGGGTTTGTCCCACGTGGGTTCGTCCCCTACTCCTGTTGTCTCTTTAATTTAACACGGATTTCCTCCCATTCTGATCAGTGAGACCGGATTTTTATCGGTTGAATCAGCAATTTTCTGTAACAATGTGACACTCTGAACCGATAATGAAATGAAATTGTGAAATGTATCTGTGTCGCTCGGTTTCTGTCTCTCTCTCTCTCTTCAGAGAGTTTTGTATGTTTGAGTCTTTGTCTCTCTCAGTCTGACTCACTCTGTCTGTCCCTGTTTCTCTGTTTGTCTTTGTCTCTCAATCTGTCTCTTTCTCACGGTGCCACGTCTGGTCCAATGGGATTCTCTCTGACTCTTTGTGTGACTGGCTCTCTCTTTCCCATCATTTCGGTCTGTCCATGTCTTTGCTTGTCTCTGTTAGTCCCTGCCTGTAAGCTGAGAAGTATTTCCATCATTTTCTGTTTTAGTCTCTATCGCTCTCTCTCTATCTGTCTCTCTCCTTGTCACTGTCTTTATCATTGTCTTTCTCTCACTCTTTCCCTCTCTCTCTTAATAGATCACACACACACATCTCTGTATATGTATATATTTGAGTCTTTTTCTCACTCAGTCTGCCTCTCCTTCTCAGTCTCACACTTTCTGTCTCTCGTTGTCTCTATCTCGCTGTCTGTCTCTCCCTGTTTGTCGGTTTGTCTCTGTCTCTCAATGTGTCTGTCGACTTCTCCTGGTGTCCAGTTCTGTTCACAGTGACTCGATTCCTACTCTGACAGAACTGGTACCCGTTAGTTCCTCGTTAGTATAGTGGTGAGTATCCCCGCCTGTCACGCGGGAGACCGGGGTTCAATTCCCCGACGGGGAGGCAGTTGTTTCAAGATGTCGAATTTTACTTCTGTTTCTTGGAAGAGATGCATATTAAAAAGTTCCAGAGCAATATGGAACTGTCGAAAAAACAGGTGGATGAGATTGTCTCGTCCAGATTTTTAGCAAATGGAGAATTTTTCAGGAGTCTTTGGCCGTCTGCTGCACAGAGATGGATGACTGAGTTTTTTCTGAGTAAAGTTTAAAAAGGCAGCGACACAGTAGTCGTGGCCGAGTGGTTAAGGCGATGGCCTCGAAATCCATTGGGTTATCCTGCACAGGTTCGAATCCTGCCGACTACGATTCTCAGCATTTTTCATTCCATTTCACAATTTAACCGGTTCTCTGCCAAACTGATCCTGAGATAGATGGAATAACGTCCCACACCTTTCAACTTTGACATTTTTTTCTCATTTTTATTAATCTGCAATATTCACGATACATCCGTTTCAAAAATCGCAAACATCAGTCAAAGTTGCGACAGTGATTCAGCCTATCTATCCCTCGAGATGTCTGAGGCATCTGTGCATGCCTGTTGGTGCGTGCAAATTTTTGGTTATGTGTGTGTGGATCTCTGTGTCTGTCTATCTATTTATATGTCTCTGTGTAT